>NW_010239166.1:52025-68569 GCF_000690775.1 Eurypyga helias
TCTCTGTGTGTTTTAAATACCAACAGCAAGTGCAAATATATATGTATTTCTTAAGTGATATGAATGCAGTTTACAGATATTTATTGTCCATTGCAAATACATGTAGGTGACAATAAAAGTTCTGACACACTTTGAAATTTAAGTTTAGTTGTTTTGCAGTTTTGTTGCTGCTGAATAGCTAACAGTATCCTGAATGGATAGACAGGTGGTAGTATTGTTGACTTTTTGCTTTAGTTTTTGGACCCTTCAATAACATTTTTGGCATCCATTTTGATCAAAAACACCAAAGTCAGTTTGGTTCAAATCCCCTCTGGGAATGCCCAGATCCCCATATTAGCTTAGCTTTGCTTATTAGTTCATACCTTTGCACAGTGAGGGCTCCAGCTTTCATCTCAGCTGTTCCACTTCCTCATTATAGGGGGATTAGTCAAATCACATCAGCAAATGGATCTGCATTGCTGGTCCTCAGTAGTGTGAAACCTTCATAAGGAAGAATTTTAGGATATGGCTCTGAATCAGAAGACTTTCTTCTTGAAAAAGAATTAACTAGAGCTGTGTGAAACTTGGCAGATCAAATCTCAGGGGTTGTGCAAAGCTGGGGGGGAAAAAAAAAGAAAATTTTTTAAAAAATCTGATGCTTCTGTTTGCATTTCTGGACTTTCTCAGAGTTTGTGTCTTTGGTGAACCAACAGGAAGGGGTCTGTTGGCTTTGAGCTGCACTTTGCAAAACACAGGTATGTCTCTGGAGGAAGGAAACTTCACATTGCCAGTTTATTGGTTGGGGTCTGTAGAGGTCAGCAAATTTCCACATGTGCCAATGATTCCTGGACAAACACATTCATGTTTGTGTCTTAGCTCCTGCAAAATGGGGGACACTTATTCTTTCTCATATATTTTGATTGCAAAGTCCTTCAAGCTTTAATTACTAACTCTTATTTTGAGTTAATGCACTGCTGAACAGCGAAAAATCTGTGTATCTCAGACTTGGCACTGAAAGGCTGTTATTGTACAGTTAAATAAGAAAATTAACACTTTAACCCAAACACAGTTGCAGTTTTCCTCCATTTGAAAAACATCTGACTATTCCTTGTCAAATTAGGCCACATTTGAATTTGGTCACAATACCGATATGCAGGTCACTGCCTTCTAAGTGAAGACTGAGACAAATTTAATATTAACCCTTGAAACTCTGGGCTTGCTTGAAAAGGAAATGACTGTGGAATGAGACAGGGAAAATCCTTCCTGATAAAATCAACACTGCATCAATGGTCACACTGAACAATCCAATTCTTTTGGATGTTGAAAAATTGGTACACAAACAACTGGCTGTGGCCTGAACCTGGACTTTTGTCTATAATTTCTTAGCCTTACTAGATGGGGAAAAAAAAAAAAAAAAGAAAAACAGGGATTAGGAAGAAGTATTTTTATTACTTTCATAAAGCCTCATGAGGGTCCTTCTGCTTGGAGAGCTTTCAAATGCTTTTCTGTAGCTCTTATGTCCTGTAGCAACCAGTTGAAGATGCAGAACGCTGCTGAAGGGTGAGATGTTGGGATTTTCCCCACCTATTGGCTCAGGATGAGGTAACTCACCCCAGTAAGAACAACATTGGCTTTTCTAGGTGGCCTGTGTCAAGCACGACTGCAGCTCTCCCTCATACCTCACGCTGAGTTTTATGTCCAAAGAATTAAAACGGTGAGCCTGACTCACTTCTCCAAGCTGGCATCTGCCACCAGGTCTGGGGAGAACAAAACCCCATCAGTCTCGGTGCCGAGTGCTGATAGCAAGGTAGTGCCAACCACCCCAGCCCTGCTTGTGAAACCTCATGTTTTCTCATGGCTGTTGTGTTTCTGTTACCAACCCCACACACTCTCATTCCCCTTTCACAGCTCTCTTTTTAAATGAGTCCTTCTTTGACGAAGAGAGAGAGCCCTGTTCACCGCCTTGACAGACCCCATGGGTTTTACTAGGTCATTCGCGAGTGTCACTTACCCCATGTGGGTGGCCTTGAAGCAGGCAACCAGCAACACGAGGCAGTGCACGTTGGGCTTCATAATCCCCCTTTTTTCCTTCATCTCCTTCCCTCTCTGCCACTCCGGGCCCCTTCAGCTGGCCCAAGCCCTAACAAAATTAATGTGTTTCTTTGGACCGTACCTCTCGGCACAGTAACCACATTCTCTTGGTCTCTCGTTTCATCTGCATCTCTCTTCTGGCTGCAGTTATAATCCAGTGGGTAGGAATGAGAGAGACTGTGGCTTTAAATTCTTCGGCTCATTTAACCTACCGCCAGGAAACCTCTTGCCAGCGCATCTCATGTCTGTCTTTCACGCTGTAAAATGACAGCCCCAAAAGGCTGGCACTCTGCTAAGCCAAAGGAGGAAGACAGCACATGAATCAGCATCTCTGTAAGATCTCCTGGGAAAGGACATGCCACACACAACCTCGCTCATGGCTCACAGTAACAGTTTGTTAGCTCGGGCACAATTCATCTTGTGGCAACTGGCTCCCAAAAGTCATATTCATTTCCAATTGCTTTATGGTCTTTCTCTAAAAGTGTGTCTTCTCTGATTAAGAGTCTGTGCAGAACCTCAAATCATTTCAAAGGCATCAGAGAAAATGATTTTGGGAGAGAGACAGACAAGGAAGGAGAGGTAAAACCAATTTAAAAAAATATAATAATGCAGCTTCTGATGGGCTGGTGGAAAATGACTAAGTTGGCCACACACATGCCTCACACCTCAGCTACCTTACCCAGGCACTACTTATCAGGACTCATTGATTAAAATAATATGCTAGCTCTTTAGAGCAGTGACAGGCTTCTCTGTCTGAATATATATATTCACATCAAACACAAGTATTCTAAGTATTGTCATAACACAGATAGAGTAATTAATAGTAGTTCCCTGGCCTTTAATGTCAGGTAGGAACACTAACGAGGTTTATCTGACCTGAAGGAAAGTAAACAGCTCTCCTTAGGAGAAACTTGAGTGTCTGCTGGGTTGAGTGCATTATCACACCAGAGGGACCAACAGAGAAGGAACTGATGAAAAGGTGGCAGGAAAGACTGCTGGCTTCATAGCCAAAGTCATAGTAGGCATGAGCTTCATCAGAGCATATTCCCTCCTTAGACCTTAGGTGTTTCCATCTCAGTTCATAACCCAGGTTCCCATTGCATTCAATACAGAGGAAGAAGCATTTTAAAGTTTGATTCACATGACCTATGTTGAGCAAAGACATTGAGATATGATGAGTTGCTTCTTACACTGTATTGATTATGCTGGCTATCAGTGAAGACCCCATATGCTTAGATGACTAACTCTAACTGAAATATTTATTTTTCAGCAAGCATCTCTGTTTAGTCAGAAATGATATTCAGGGATCACAAATGTGATATTAACCAGGTTGGAGTGTAAGAAAAATCTACAGTGTGGTAAGGTACAAAGTGTAATAATTATCTTTTGTTTGCATCCTCTCACTAAATCAGTATCCTTCTTTCCTTTGTAATGGGCACAGACCCAAAGTTTACATGACTCTGCCTCCACACAATAATCATGATTCATGCCTTTCTGTTCCTGAAACAGTAATACACAGGTTTTGTGCTTGCACATTTAGCCATGGCATGGGTGATGAGAAAGCAATACAAGAGGCTAAGGTGAACACAGACCTACCTTTATTGAAAATGGGATGGGGCTGTGAGGAGGTAAGGATGAACATGAGGTATCACTTTTCTATCCATCAGCAGAAATCTCCACCTTCTGATCTTCATATGGAGGATATTCTCAGGTCATGCACAGCATTAATGATGAAAAAGTGGGTATCCTGAGGAATTCTTAACACTTTGCCTGCACCAGTCATTTTTCTCATTTTGTACTTATCAAAACTTCTCCATATTTCTTCATATTTCATAGCTGCTTAGCAGGTGTCTGAATTTATGGCATTGCTGAAGCATCAAATCACCACAGACCCTCTAAGACTCATTTAGAATAATATGAAAATAATCAGCTCCAACATGCCAGGAAACCAATATCCTGACAGAGGGTGAAATCCATGCTGTCAGCTGTCAAGAGGTTCTGGATTTACAATATAGTAAAACTTTTACAACCAAACCATGGAGCCAAATTCTTCCCACCATTAGTTTTTTCACAGAAGTAACCAGTAGTCAAAACTGAACCCCGGATTTAATGAGAAGAGGTATAAAATAGATAAATGCATTAATAAATCCTGATCGCTTATTAGCCCTGGAATATTATGGACACAATAGCCTGGAGAATTTAAAAACAAGAATTTGGTAGGTTCCATGTCCTGACACCAAAGGATGTTAAAAACCCAACAGCACTATTATATCAAAAGAGAAGGGGCAGGATTTATTCCTTCTTCTGAGGAGCAATCACACGGAGGCACATATAATCATACTGCTCTACAAAATCCAGTGTCTATGCTAAGTGCTCTTTACATGCATGGGAGAGGCGGTCCCATCCCATGAATCCTCTCATATGAAGAGATAAAACAGATCAGACACAGAAGAAAATAATGTTATGTTCATCTAAAAAATAAGAGGCAGAAAGAAATCAGATGAGTTGACTAAGACTGGATGAGATTAGATAAAATGACTAAAGTCATAGAGTACACCTACAAAGCTATTGTCTGAACCCATACTCCCTAATCCTCAAGTCTGAACATCAACATGTCCTTCCCCGTGAAGGCTGAGACGGCCATTGTTCCTTGTGGTAGTATAGGAGTTACAGAATTGGGGAAAAAACTCTGGAGGTCTTTTCTTGAATTCATGGCGTATTTTAGAGACACACCACAGTAGCAAAGACAAATCTATATACATGTATATTCTTTCTTTTGGAATTAGTATGTGTAATTCCCTCAGTCTGCCCTTATGAGTTATGTTAGCTGGACTTCTGATCTTTCTTGCTGCTTTCCTCTGACCTCTCTAGCTGATTCACTTCTCGTTCTTGAAATCCAGTGGCCAACATTAAATTCAGCAGTTGTCTGAGACCTTCACACCCAGCCCTCTTTTTCTCTCAAGTAAAACTTCAATTAACTAGTACACAGAAAGTTTTTATATGCTTTATTGAGTTAGGTCCTATGGCCCCTATGACCTCTAGATGCTTTAACAAGACCAATAATCTCATTTACAGTGACTGGATTATATTTATTTATATCTGTCTGTACAGCCATTTTATGCTCTTTGGTTTTAATCTGATCAGAAAAAAAGATTTATGGTTCTTCAGGAGTATAGGATGCCTCAAAACTAATCCTAATGATTTCATGTCCTCAAAAGTAATCCCATTCTCAAGTGGTTTGATCACTCAGAATCTTGTAAGATGTGACATTAACAACCAAATCAATTAACTCCATAACTCTGTAATTGTACATGTGTAAAACTCACTGAAAAGTGGGATTTAAGTGCCTGCATAAGGGTAACCATGTGTTTATGTGCTTGTTAAATGAGATTTTTAGTCGTGTTCAGAACCTATAAGAGGAAAAGCTTTTCCCATCCATGGCTAATGTAGACACCAATGCGTATGTGTGAATGAGGAGGTGCATATCTCTGTGCACAGCACCACAGAGAGGGGAAATGAGTACTCATTTCACTTGTCACCTCCACCACATTAAATATTAATATCCGTTTCACTCTCTTTTCCACTGAGGTAGAACTTACCTCTGGATTCCTTTACCACCACTATATTATTTTGTTTAACTTTCAATACACTGTTAACAATGATTTGCGGATGGTGCTTTCACAAAGAATGAAATAAAATAAAATCAACTTCCAGGAAAGGAGGACGCCTTTTTTTTCTTTTTCTTTTTCCAATGGAAAATTGTACCCTAATTTTTTCCAAGAAACTTCTTCTCCTCTCATCTTTCATGGGCTGTAATACCTTAGCATACAACCCTGAATATATTTTCATGCATTTTGCAGTGTCTAAGGAAATTCTGAAGGTGTTTACCAAAGCACACGATTTTTCTGGGATGCACAAGTGGGGAAAAGTTAAAAAGAATATGGTATGACATAGTTATATATGGCAGGTATGGAGTACTGGCTGTCAGAATTGTTTTAAACTTTTTAAAACTTCTGCTCTGTCTTTCAGCTTTTGGGATTAGATTTTCTGAATCTTGTTTCTTTTTTCCTTCTTCTTCCCCCTTCCTTTCCCTTATGTTTTTGGTTTGGGGTTGTTGGGGTTTTTTTCCCCCATAAAATAAACCCTGCCTTTAGGATCATACTCTGGCTTTTCCTCACAGTTGCTGGATGACTCAGGAAAAGTGGTTTAGTGCAGACTTCACGCAAGTGGTCACTTGTGGATTTTTGTGTCATGTTCAGACTTGAGTTCCTGAGGCTTGACAGGCAGAAGAGGCACAGACATGGTTCAGATGATGTTCTCCAAGTCCCTGACAACTTTAGATTGCAGCATCTTCATGAAGCATTGAACACTCCATGCAACTGAAATCAAGGGAAACTGTTCTTCAGATAAATAAATAAATAATGTGGGATTTATCTGCCTTAATCCCTTTGGAGGATAATTCATCTTATCCCAAGACAGTCATCCAAGACATATTAGATGAAGCACTTCTGAATGTGCTTGTTTCTCCCCTTCAGAGAAACAAACTACTTTTACGCAGATAAAGTTGGATGACATTAATAAGGTATAAATGCTTAAACCTTTGCCAAAGCAGGCACTCAGAGCTCAGCCTGGACACCAAAATAGCTGGATACTTGTCATGTTAATCTTAATCTTTTTATCAGGTACCCATTAGTAAAATAAGGATAATGT
Organism: Eurypyga helias; assembly: GCF_000690775.1. Taxonomy (NCBI): domain Eukaryota; kingdom Metazoa; phylum Chordata; class Aves; order Eurypygiformes; family Eurypygidae; genus Eurypyga; species Eurypyga helias. The sequence goes on from NW_010239166.1 coordinate 58,806, forward strand.
TCCCATCTCAGATGGATATTCTGAAGATGATTAACATTGAAAAACCACACAGAAAAAAAAAAAAAAAAAGCCACCCATGAGGAAACAAAATATTCTGTCTTTAGAGCAGCCTTTGAACTACGGGTAGAAAATACATCCCGGAAGCAACTACTGTACAATAAGGCTGAAATTTCAAAACAAATTGCTGCTGCTATCTGGGCGTTGTTCTCACCAAGGGAGGTTCCCATTGAAGTACAGTAGGCTACCATGGCATTAAGCTGCATGATAACATGTAGCAAAAGGGAGAAAGGTAAGATTTCACAAACAACTTTTAGTTTGGTTTATCTTAGTTACTGAGAAATTCTCTTTGCATTTGCAGTCCCATTGATACTTTTTCATATAGATTTGTGTCTATGTGTGCAATATATAACAATGTATAAATATACACATGAACGGAGAAGCAAAAAAATATTCATAACTCTTTCACCTTCTGGACAATTTTCTTTCTTTCCAGGGAATAAAATGTTAAAAATGTCCCATTTTCCAAAATAACCAAAGAAAAAGAAAGAGTTTATAAATTCAGCTGTGGTTAGACACCACCAAAAGAACAGCTTCAAATACTATTAGTAAAAGAGGATAGGTATATTTTAAAGTTCTCAATTACTTTTTAAAATACTTATCATTGTCGGTGTAAAGATCTGTGATTCTGAGTGCCTCATTTTATATTTATTTATATATATATTTACTGTTAGTAATTTCAGGTTCACATATATAAGGCCTGGAATTCCAAAGTGAATGTGAATAACCACCTCCCCCAAGTACTAGGAATAAAGACTAGTAATAAACTGGAGAATTAATAGCAAGTGCACTTATTGCCATGGAAACACAGCCAAAACAAATATTCCCAGAGTTCACACACGCCAATACAATTATTCTGCAGAGTTACCCATAGCCCCAGCAATTCTATGCGTGCAATGTGCCTATACAACATTGATATTCCTTTTCGTATGTGCGACGTGAACTCTTTTCTCGCTTTTCAATCTCTGCTGAGGTAATATCGACTGGAGTATTAATAATAGCATTCTCTAAATTTGGAGCTGAAGGGACAAGGGAGAAGTCTGGGTGGGAACAGGGCGATTTCAGTTTGTTTTGTCCTGTTTCTATGCTCATACGTGTATTTGTCTCGGACTGCCTGAATGTTGCCATAGTGACCTTTGATAAATCCGTGTTATGGATGCTGTGAAATATAAAGCCATGCCACATTTCAGGGAGTGTAAGTTCATGGAATAAAGCAGGGGGCTCCGAGCTTCAAAGGTATAATAGTCAGATTTAGTGCTCTCATCCGTTTTAATAAATGCTTTTCTCTTAATTAAAAAAATGTATGCCTCCTAGCCTAGAAAATCATTCCTCTTTTGAGAAGTTTATATGAGAAAGTTCATAACGCGTCCAAAGCAGTCGGCTGTATTTGATCAGCCTATATCATATTATGATTGAATATGGGTAAAAAAGCCACCTATGCCTCACTGTTACCATGCTTTGTGACTGTTTCTTAATTCAGGAGAGAGAAGAGATTCAGATCATTCTTTCTTCCAATGCACCAGCTTTCACTACTGAAACAAAAAGAAACTTTCTCCTGTGCACCTAAAGCATATGACAACACCTCTAAGAGCTCTACCTCAATCTGCCAGATGTCACACTCATCTGTCTTGGAAGGCAGAGACTTGTTTACTCAACAACTGGACATTTAATTCAAGCTAGGGAGGAACAAACCATAGGCAGAAATGAGTATTTTGAGAGATGACTTATTCTACTTCATGTCTTGCACATCCAATCCAGGATAAGACTCAACATTTAATATTTAGATGGCAAACATTAGGTGGGGTAAACACTAGGTGAGGTAAACACCAAATCAAATGCATCTATACAGGTTGTTACCGTCAGGAATTAACACCCCACGGTATCCCTAAAGAGTGCAGGAGATTGATCATTCCACAGTAAGTCTGCCGCCTTTTATTCTTCTTCTTCTATTCGTCCTGCATGACTTTTTAGGAAAGTCACTGAAGCACCTTTCTGAAGATTTTTCTCATTCCACGCTCTATAATCCATGCAGAGAAACTGCTACTTTGGAGGACAGTTTATCCCAGCAATCATAAACCACTTACCCAAAGATGGGCTGAATGTTCCACATGTCTTTATGGAGCTGACAGCCAGAGCCTTGATGATTAACTTAGATTAAGTGCTGAGAGTAGGAATAAATCACAGCCATTTAAAATGTAAGCCCCTGCTTTAAGCCAGGTTTCCCAATTTTACCAATGAAAGGTCACTTGAGAGGGCATGTCATGCCACCTATTTCAGAAAATTATCTAAGGATGGATGAATCCAAAAGAGGGATCTGTGACAGAAGAAATTATGGGTGATGATCTCCTTACCAAAGGCTAACATTAGTATCATTTTCTTCTTGTTATTATATTATTTGCTATGTCCATTGAAGGACAAAACCTCTGTTTCCAAGATACTGTATGATCTCCATCCAGGAAATACTCATAAACTGCAAATGTAGCAACCTTCTCCCACTCCAGCATCATTTGCCTCCACTTATTTGTTAATTTGAGACACTTTCCAACTTCCTTCAATACCCACATATCCTGTCATGGACCTGCTGCTCCAATTACTCCGATGCCTGCACCAGAGTGGTGCACAGCCAGCCAGTCAGCCCCTTAGGAGGGCTCTCCAGCTTTGCTATCCTCTGACTGGCACTGCAACAGCTTTCTCATCCAGCAGTGGATCCAGCAGTGACAGGCTGCACACACCACAATTCCCAGAGGCTATGTGGCTACAGGTCAGATCACAACTAAAACTTTCACACCTCTCATTGTGTTGTTTTGGAAGACTACCAGTCTTCCACCAAATTTATGATAAAGTGAACACATCACTTAATTTGTGATGTCTAAAGGAAAGCAATTAGACAAAGCAAGATGACCAGGCTCCCTCAATGGTCAGTGAAGAGAACAAGTCACCTGAGAGGGTGATTTAAGGGATGGCTGCATATCCCTTAATATCTGAGATATGAAGCATTTCCTGCAGCTGTTGCTTATCCTTCTGTTGACTATAGATAGAGATAATGCTACCAGTAAAAGCAAGGAACTCTGGTTTTGTGGGGTTTTTTTGTTTGTTTGGTTGGTTGGTTGGTTTTTAAGACTGCTAAAATTATAGAATCACAGAATGGTTCGGGTGGGACTTCTAAAGATCATCTAGTCCAACACCCCTGCCATGGACAGGGTGTTTGATCCTACCAACCAGGATCTTTGGTAGATCAGGTTGTTCAAAGCCCCTTCCAACCTGACCTTAAACACATCCAGAGATGGAGCATCCACAGCTTTTCTGGGCAACCTCTTCCAGGGTCTCACCAACCTCATCCTAGAATAATTATTCTTTATATCAAATCTAAACCTACCCTCCCCCAGTTTAAAACTGTTGACCCTTGTCCTGTCACTACAAGAGACTGAAAAAAAATCTCTTCACATCTTTCTTGTAAAAAAAGGATGAACAACCCCACTCCCTCAGCCTGTGCGCATAGCAGAGGTGCTCCAGCTCTCTAATCATTTTTTGTGGCCTCCTCTGAACTCGCTCTAACAGCTCTGTGTCCTCTTGATGTTGGGTGTCCCAGAGCTGGACGCTGAACTGCAGCTTGGGTCTCACCAGAACAGAGAGATCAGAATTGCATTACCTCAGGTTTTCAGATCTTGTCACCTTGTAAGGCCAGCAATGGAGACATGTTATTACATTAAAGGTAAGCTGAAAGCTTATTCACTCTTCACCAAGGCATTACAATGACACCCAGGCTAAGCCAACGCTTCAAGCTCCAACCGTGATCAACTTAAGTGATTTCCATGCTCTCTTTTTGTAGTCTTTTTCCCTGCCATATTGTCTTACCTACATCTTAGAAACGTGACATTTATGACACCAGGCTGTGTGTACATGTATATGTGACTGTGCAATGGTTCCAAATATTGCTTTAATGTGTGGGACAATTTTAATCTAATTTCTGAGAATAGTAGGATCTTCTATTAAGTTTCTAGCTGTTTAACAAAAACAAGTGGTCAAATGGTGAATAAAGATCCTTTTAGAGTCATTCCTTACGGGATGCCAGACCACCAGTTAAAAGCAAGAGACATCTTGTTCACCTCAAATGCAAAAATCTACACCCATGACTCATTTGTCCTCCATCATAAAGAAATTAGGATTTACAGCCATGCTGGTGACAAATCAGAGGACTGAGGATGAGATGGAAATGAATAGCAGTGTGACAGGAAGAATTCAGAGAAGATCTGTAAGAATGAGCCAAAGCCTGGAAATCTTACACTGGAAATCTGAACTAGCAATTGAGATGACCAGCAAGCAAAATAATAATGGATTTCCCAGTGGAATACGGCTTTAAATAGTGATAAAATGCTCTTCTATGAAAAAGTATCCAGCTGAAGCAGCAGTTAAGTGAAAAGTGCAGCAATCCTTGCGTCATTTTATCCTGGTTTTTGATTGTCAAGGAATAGGTGATTGTGATGTTATTTATCTGTGCTACCAAAATCAGACTATTTTTGTCTAGCTGGCACCAGGACACTAGGTGGCCCACAAACCACACACACACACTCACACACACACACACATCAGTGTGCGTGCACTCATCCTGAGCTCTTGTAGGACCCATTATAAACCTTGGAGAACACATCTGTCAGAGCTCTGCGTGGTACTGCCAGGGATATTGCCCATTACACGATTTGTACATATTTAGGCTTAGCCAACCTAAGCTGATTGCAGGTACTTAAAATTGCTTTTGTGCCATGAACACTTAACGCTAAACCTCTTTTAATTTGCACCGTGCTACTCAGAGAGATCATATCATTCTTGTGTTCAATGTAAATTCCCAATCTGGCAATCCTAGCCTGCTTGGTTATTTTTTTAATAATAATTTTTAAAAAGAATTTAATAAGGATTTGTGTTTCTTTATTGAGTTTTTATTGTCCAGTCTTGTAATTGAATCACTCTGCTGTGACAGCACAACTGAGGCTGTTATTAGCAAATTCTATAAACAATGGACTTGATCCTTTTATGAAAAAACATTGTAGAGGGAATAGTTAATCTGGGATAAAAAAAAATGAAGCTCTTGGAGGGGAAGGGGGGAAAATACAATTGCAGATTCCAAATATTTAAAACTGTTTCTGTGCTTTCCCATTCCAGCCCCTCCTCCTTTCCCATTCCAGCCCCACCACCCAGCTGCTCAAATCGCTTTTTGTTCTTTGTGTCCTGGCTCTCTGAGGCAGAACTTGTTTGCAACATGATCACCAGGGAGGAAATCTTGTCTACAGAGCAAAACCTTCTTTCTGAGAAGGTCATGTTGCTGCCTCTTTTCTAGGTAACTTTGATTGGATTTTGGATGGCAAGCCACCACAGCTGGAAAACTGTAGACTCTGAACAGATATTAAAGAGAGAGAAGCAGTGTTCACCAGACAGCACTGGCGTTTAATTTGGGAATCTCCATTGAAACTAGTCACTCTGGGCACCCTTTGTAGATGGTAGAGTTCTATCAAAAGATATTGGTAGAGTATTGGGTGAAATTCATCCCATTCAAAAGTAGAAAGCTAGATGAGTCAGCCAACATTCCCTAATAACACTATGCTTAAGCATAGTTTCCACTGGTTATAAGACATCCAAGAACTAATATATTTGAAATTAACATAGAATTTCTATTGGCATCAAGTTTTCCAAATACTACTTTATCTCCTTGGGCTTATTTTTTTAATGCAAATAATAAAGATGGGTGAACATTCCTTTTGGTTAGAACAACAGCTAAGTGTTCTGATGTTCCAGGGCACAATCAAGTTACACAGGGTGTGAGACAAATCCCTGGCCCAGAATGTTGACATGGCCAACTTTGGAAGGACTGCCTCTTTCATTGTCTGAGTTCTTTACTCAGTTCACAGTTTCTCTAGGGCAAAGTCTGTCTCTTACTGTGCATTTGTATAGGTCACATAAGGAGCTGAATCTTGGCTGTGGTCACGTAGCACCACTGCTGTAGCAAACATTAATCAAAATAATGAATAACTGATCAGGACTGTGATGATAGTGAGGTTAAAGAAATATTGGTTAACACGTTATCATAATAGTTCTAAATGTGAACTTTAACCCAGAGTCTGCAGAAATAAGTAGAAATGTCATGGAGTTTTTGTGACATTTAGACCAGCTTCCATTGACCTTGCATAACCAACACTAAAAACTTTTTTTTTTTTCCACAGGCATCAAAGGTAAGGCTGGTTTCAGAATAGGAGACCTAACAGGAGAAGATCAATGTACAAATATGGAAGAAAGGAGACATCTGTTGACCAATAGGCATGAAAATTAGACAAAGAAACAGAATTATGAAGTGCTTTGTGAAATTAAACGATGAGGTTACAAAACACAGGCACTTAGGTTTTTGTGCTCAGTAGGAAGACACCCTTTCAGCAAACCATGTAAGCTGGAACATAAGGTAATCAAATCTGGGGAAGATGGAGGAATGGATGAATGCAAAACTGCCAAGGTATATAGAAAGTATATGGTAGCTCTGACAGAAGTTTGGTGAGGAAAAGAAAAAAAAAATATATAAAATACTGATAACCAGATAGCTTGGGTTCACCAATTTTAGCTTTATTTGACTAAAGAATAAGGTTTGTGAAGGAATGACACAGGGGAAGGCACAGGATGTGGAAAAAGTGGAAGACAGCCATGGTGGAGATTAAGGAAAATGCCAGAAGAAAATGTGTAGAGGGTAAGACCCAAACTTAGGCAAAAATGCCACAAAGAACCATGGATACACAACGAGAAATAACAAATTGCAAACATTCTGTCTGGAAAATCTTGAGACCATATAAAAAGCATCAACATCAGTACCACTTATTCTCCCTCAGTAGTGAGCACTTTCAATGGAATTTAGACATAGAAAAAGAGGAGGACACGTTGCAAACTTCCACTACAGCAAGACACAAGTGCTGTTACCCAGGCCTCAGCACTAGGGGCAATACTGTTTAATATCTTTATTGATCATTTGGGTGAGGAGATCTGCAAATAACAGGAAGTTGTGTGGGAGTGTTGATCTGCCCAAGGGTAGGAAGGTTCTTCAGAGGGACCTGGACAGGCTGCATTGATGGGCTGAGGTCAACTGTAGGACATACAACAAGGCCAAGTGCCGGGTCCTGCACTTGGGCCACAACAACTCCCTGCAACACTCCAGGCTTGGGGACGAGGGGCTGGGAAGCTCCTCAGTAGAAAAGGACCTGGGGGTGTTGGTCAACAGTGGCTGAATATGAGTCAGCAGTGTGCCCAGGTGACCAGAAAGCCAATAACATCCTGGCCAGCATCAGGAACAGTGTGGCCAGCAGGACCAGGGCAGGGATCACCCCCCTGTACTGGGCACTGGTGAAGCCACACCTCAAATTCTTTGTTCAGTTTTGGGCCCCTCATTACAAGAAAGACATTGAGGGGCTGGAGCATGTCCAGAGAAGGGAACAGAGCTGGGGAAGGGTCTGGAGCCCCCGTGTTGTGAGGAGCAGCTGAGGGAGCTGGGAGTGTTCAGCCTGGAGAAGAGGAGGCTCAGGGCAGATCTTATCACTCCCTACAGGTCCCTGAAAGGAGGGTGCAGAGATGTGGGGGTCGGTCTCTTCTGCCAGATAACAAGTAATAGGGCAAGAGAAATGGCCTCAAGATAGGCCAGGGGAGGTTTAGATTGGACATTAGGAACCATTTCTCCCCAGAAAGGGCTGTCAGGTATTGCAACAGGTTGCCCAGGGAGCTGGTTGAGTCACCACCCCTGGAGGTATTTAAAAGATGTGTAGATGTGGTGCTGAGGGACAGGTTTTAATGGTGGACTTGGAAGTGTTGGATTAATAGTTGGACTTGATGATCGTAAAGGTCTTTTCAAACCTAAACGATTCTATGATTTGTTGAATCTGTAAATGGGGTTGGTGGAAGAGTTGTCACTGCTCAGAGCAGTAGGATGAAGGGTCATAAGTTGCAGAAAAGGAAACTATGTTGGATATAATTAAAAATTTGCTCAAAACTCATTTGGACAAAGACACAATGTGACTTAAGATATAACCCTTTTTTTGAGCAAGAAGTTGGACTAAGGATCTCCAGAGGTCTTTTTCAGACTACATGTCTATGATTTCATGACATTATGAGAAGCCAGGGACTTTCAAAGCCCCTAACTAAGCAATTTCCACCTCTACAGGATCAACTTATAATTGATTTCTAACTTATAATTGATTTCTAATTTGTGCAAATCCATTTGTCCACTGGGAGTAAGAGGGTTTGTTGAAAGCATACCCGTAGTGATTTGAATACACATATGTGTATGGAGACCTGGAAAAGTAGATGGGAAAAATACAGTAAGACTGAGTAACAAGTTTGTTGGCTCTGTGTATGGAGTCCTTAAGCAGGAATAAATTGAAAACTTCCACTGATAGAGCTTTGTGCTGTGAATTCTACTTGTCTTGCAATGAGCTACTAATGACTGTATGGAGAAAAAATTGGCATCTCTCACTAGAATCAATTATTTGACTTGTAAGTTACTAAATATTTTTAACTGCATTATATATTTGAACAACATATGTATTTGAACACACATAATCCAAGCATTTTTTTCTCTGTAAAGTATAGAAAAATTAAAAAATAGACCAATTATTTTAATGTGATGAAATTTAAATGTTGATCTGGGTGTTTCTATGGCCACAGAACTGTGTTTTTAAGTTTGGTCTTCCCTCAGCAGTTAAAGAGCCTGGTGACCAATAGGAAAGCAAGACCTCATTCTCCACATTCCATTAACTTCATAATTCCACATTAAATGATGGGTTTAGTGCCATACAGTGAAGTCTGATATGAAGAAGTAAAGGAAGTAAAGGAAGAGAAAAAAATTAATATATCTGCTCATGCACACATGCATATTCACACAAGTATATCTATGTGTGTATGTATAAAATATATGTGTATGCATATATATTTTGCACATGATTAACCTGTCTGGTTTCCTTCAGGAAATAACTTTTCTTGATGAAGTGAGGCAAAATTTTTTAAACCTTTGCAATGATTCTTCACGCTGTTAAGATTTGCTTCAGTCTGGATTCAGGTTTGAGATTTTTATTTTAAATTTAACTGCATGGATAGCCTCAGTGCAATTCTAATTTTCTGGAGTCAGCTTGGAAACCACAAAGCAGAATTCTTTCCAGGCGCTATGACTTTCAACACGTAACCTAAATAACAATACTGTTTTTTACCTAACAATCTAAACATCTTAAGTATTAAATGAGGGGTAAGTTTGTCATGAGGTCAAGAGTCAAGAAATCTTAAATAAAGGAGTATTGAGAATGTACATATGAGAGTCAGTGGTAATATAATTTCCATACATTCATTTTCTTTTCAGATTACGATTCCACTAGCACAAAGTCTCTGGGCTTATGTTATTACAGCTCCAAGTTTATCTTAAATCACAAACTAGAAAGGCCTTAGTATTTATCTGCTCAGCCCTTACCTGGTTCTTCGTACTGAACATGAAATGGCGAATTGAACTTTTTGATGCAGAATAAACCTGCTAAAAATTGTCATCTTATTACCAATATTACAGTAGTGCCAGGGAGCTCTCAATCAATATTCTAATAGTGCTCTCACACATTGCAAAAAACCTTGTAAAAGTCACTCTTTGCTACAGAGACAGAAAAAGAGTAAGAAAATGAGTTTTTCTTATTACATGTATGGAAACA
>NW_010239166.1:68600-156478 GCF_000690775.1 Eurypyga helias
AAGCAGCTTAGGGTGAAATAAAACATTTTTAAAGCTGAGTGCAGATATTTGAATATGGGTTCAGTGAGAATCTGAACATTGGCTTCCCAGCATAGGTCACATTAAAAGGTGGTATCTATACCTTTGATTAAATTACATTTTTGATATATATTGATTGTTACTCCCAGGGGAGAATTTCACTTTTCACATGAATTCTGCTTATACCAACACTGTTGATCTGTACAGGAAGCCAAAACCTTTCTACTAATGAAAGTACTTCTTATGGGCATGTCTAAAACTAACTATGGTGTGTTTTTGAGGACACTTCAGACTGGCACTCAGTTTGAATGTACTAATCCGGATATGAAAGGAGAACCTCAAAAAAAAAGCTTTATTCCACTTTCCAGCACTGATTTTCTGCGTAATTGCAACCATGTCATGTCAGCTCTGAACCCACTGCTCAACACACCCTGACTGTAAATCTCTGATCATGGGGTGTGTTATGATAATCTGGAGTGCACTGATTTTAACGGGTTGGTGATCCTGGCTGGAAACTCTATATGCTACCCCAATGCAAGCAATTTCAGTTTGATCTGATTAAGTATTGGACATGAAAATGGGGACAGGCTGAGTCAGTAGTTGGCTGGGAGGTAGACCTTTTCCCTAACAGACCCAACCACTAACGCTCCGGGAAGTGGTGGTGTTAATTCAGGAGGTGTTGCTTTTTCCAGTGCCTGTGTCTGTGCTACTTTATTCTTCCCCTCAAGTTCCCTGGATGCATCAGTGCTGAGGTCTCCACAGCTGGGAAGTCACTCAGTGTCGAAATGCCCTGTAGCCCAGGCAGTCTGGTGAGGAGAAGGAATGAAGGATCATTTCTAAGAGAGGTCAAAAAGACCACATGGATGTTTTTTGAAGCTATTCTCTTCATGGGTTCCTTAGTAAAAATATGCTTACATTGGTCTTGTATTGAAAGACCAGGCTTCAATGGTGTATTCTCGCTGAGGTCTGGCCAACTCCACACAGCTGTTCAAGAAAGCACGAGCACATTGGGAGTTCCACTGGTACTGTGGTGTTGATATCAATGCCACTGAGAGAGTGGAAGGAAGGAGAAATGAGAAAACATTTTTTTTAGGGGAGGAAAAAGGCTGAAGCTACTTTTCTTTTGCAGGGAAGACAGATAAATGTTTGCTGTTTTCCAAATCTCTCAGCATATTCTTAAAATGCTTTCTGCTCTAAAACACAAAGAATTTCCTGTGAACCAAGTAAATTATATTTATTTTCATTGCATTATGTGTTTCACATAAAATATTGAAACAAAAAATTAGTCCTATATGGGCACCTCCTACAATATTCTGCATTCGTTGTTGCTAAATCTTTGATTTCTTTTGGAAGAAAAAGCTATTTTTCAGTGGAAACAAACTGTAAAAGCATTTTCAAGCAGTCATAGCAGGAAGTGATGGGATAGGTCAATAAAGACAAGAACCATGGGAGCTGCATTGATGCACTCTGGGATTTAATTGATGGATAGGAAACCTCAAGAGTGAGATAAGAATGTGAAGCTACTGTGCTTTAAAACAAACAATCAAAACCTTTGGACAGGCTTTGGCTGCAATACCAGATGCTATCTTAGGTACACAAAGCTTCTCTTCTCCTTTCATTTGGACCATCGTCTTGGTGGAGGAATTCTCTTGTTAAAGATGGAAATAGTGGAGAACATAGAACCTCGTGAAAGTATCTGCTGGAGAGCATACGGACAGGAGGCAGGAAACCTGGAGTAGAGTGCAAACTAAATTAAGCTACAGGGGGGACTTTAATTAATCAAATGGTTTTGAACAGCAAAAGCAGCCAAACATATGCAAAACCTCTTCTGTGGGAAGAGAGGGATCAGCCAGAGCAGGAATTGATATGAATTTGAAAGCTTAGAGGGCTTTTTCTGCCTGATCTATACAATCCTGCCTGGCTAATAAACTTCTCTATGTTCAAGTCGGAAAGAGACAAGATGTCATCTATCAAAGGCTGACAGATTCACGTATTAAGGAAAAAGGCAACTTAAGCAACATAAGATGACTGTGATGAAAATCTGGGCTCTCACCAACCAGAGAAGAACATTTCTTGGCATTTTTCTTGTCGTGTGAAAGCAGCAATCACATTATACTTAAATTCAACACCAGAGAAGAAGTGTTCACGAAGCAGAGCAAAGCAAGGGAGCCATTTTTCAGGATGCACGTCGTTCTAAACTGCTGGGAATCACCCAATGTGGGGCTTGCCTCAAGGACCTGTTCTTGTCCTTACTGAAGATAGTGACAGACAATAGTTGATGTTAGTGGGAGCATAATGTGCTTTATAAGTCAAAGACATTGAAAGAAGTTTTCACCTATATTAAGAGAATGATTTTAAAGATTCTCCTCCCAGAGCATGTAATGGATGTTACAGGACTTTCTTCAGTCGTAAAAGTGTGGTCTGAACTGGTCAAGTAGGCTTCAAGTAGGCTTCCACTTTCTAGAGGAAGGTGCCCCTGCCCACAGCAGGGGGGTTGGAACTGGATGATCTTTAAGGTCCCTTCCAACGCAAACCATTCTATGAAAGAAACACATCTCCAGAGGATGCTTCATTTTAGTTAGATATGTACTGGAAGCTGGGAAGACTTATCTTTTGCAGGTTCTTATCCCTCCAATGACTGTTAGGGGAGCCTAAACAACAAACTTGGCATGGATTTTGACTGCATTTTGATGATCAGAAGTAGATCATACAAACCAACTTTTGAAAAAGGAGTACAAGAAATGGTCATTGTATGTTTCTCGATTAAGTTGTTAAAATACTTTATTTACAAGTTCAGTAACCAATCAAGAATTTGAAGTAGTTATGCTCATTTGTCTTTCCCCAAAACCCAACATTTTTTTTCCTGAGAAACACAGAAAGGAAATAGTACTTTTTGTCAATTTGATTGACTACACCGGCAGATGTCCAGCCAAAACTATACATAACCTAGCAAAGAAACGTTTCAGTCTATTTGCATTAAAAAAAAAAAAAAAAAACCCAACAAAAAAACCCCACATTTTTAACCAAATCATCTACAACAGTCTCATTTGGGCCCAAAACACACAAATTAAACTTGTACTTAAAACAGAAAGAGGAAAGTGCTAAGGGAAAAATAGAAGAAAAAACTATTATATAGGGAAAAGCTGTCAATGTCTCAGCAGGTATAGTACCTTAAACTGGCAGTTATTCTACTTGATGCAGGAGTGTCTGGTTGAGTTGAATATCTGCTGGCTGTGCTAATCCTGGAGGTCAGAAAACAGCGATGCATTGGAACTTTCAGCTGTTAACATCTGTGAGTCTCTGAAAATTGGTTCATAGTTCAAGAATTGGAGAAAGTCACAATCTTTCTCTGAGCCCCATGTTTCTTACTGAGTTAAAACTAGGGTTTAAGGCCAGAAGGAAAAATTTGGTGGCCGGGAGGTCTGTGATAGTTCTATGGGATGTTGATGGCAACAGAGATCAGCTCAGATCACTTACAAGGAGTGGAAGGAGGCTGAGGTCACTCCAGAGATGGAATGAAAATGTCTAGGAGTTATTTGAGACAGGCAAGAGGAAGGATATGCATAGTCTCTTCAGTTGGGGAAGGTGGAAACTACAACAGCATGCAGGAAAAATCTGATATGGGATGTCTGAGAAGGCAATTTTTGATTTTTCAATTCTCCCTTGCATTGTCACAACTGAAATAGGACATAGTTACATAAATATCTATATTGGATAGAGCAGCCTGAGTGTTTGGAGATACCTGACTGGTTAGAACATTGCAGGTTTAATCTGAATGGCACCAAAGACCCAGTTGAGGAACACGACCTTTGAATTTCACTTGGCAGAACAAGGAGGACTCTATCAGTGTTCCTGGAAAAAAGCTTTAATTAAATTGCTGTTCTAATCTAAAAAACCACTGTGCTGTGAACATGCGGTTTTATTGCTCTGAGGTCAGCATCTCTCAATGGCTCAAGAGAAAAATGCGTTTGAGCTATCACGTAGCTAGACGAGACATCTGTTTCAGCAGATTTACTCTATCATCTTATGGCTGAACACCATCATCAAGGAGCCTGTAAAGAAATTACATCTTCCTGTATTGACATTAAACTGGATTCTTACCTATCTCTATCCATCTTAGAGTTAGATGTCTATTCAGAGGTAGTCATCTGCAATTTTCTAGTCAATGGAAAGACTGGCATGCCAAGAGAAAGGCTCAACCCATCTTACCTAACTCTATCCATCTTAGATGTCTATTCAGAGGTAGTCATCTCCAATTTTCTAGTCAATGGAAAGACTGACATGTCAAGAGAAAGGCTCAACCATATATCTTTGGTTCAGATTAATACTTTTTAGCTTTTTCCACTGAATACATACGTGATGCAGAGACCTATGTTGAGTAGACTTCTACATCTTAAATTAATGTAGTCAAGTAAAATAATAAATCAGTTTAGGGCAATGCAAACCTCTTTTCTTATACACTGGAAGTTTTTTTGGTCACGTTTTCAGATGTTCCTGTTTAAAAGTACTTTATACATAATGAAGATAAATAATTTTAACAAAAATAAATAATCTTATGTAATTGTGAATTAACTGAAACTTCAGGTAAAATTCCACGTGTCACAACACAAACAGTAAATGTATCCATGGTGATGACACTTTTGAACAGAACTTACTAAATGCTTCTCTTGCTGTGTGAAGAAAGGACAGACTCAGTCTTTATGCAGCTTCATGTACTGGCTGTAGAATCATGTTACTGGATGCTGGATGTAGTTAAATTCATCAGCTATAAAGATCTCAGTCCACCTAACCACAAGCTGACACATTTTCAACTGTCAGTTTTCACCAAGTCTTTTTCCCACAAATGACTAATTTTGAAAACATTTTCATTTTTGCCCTGAGGTACTTTGTAAATCAATTCTTTCTATTTACTTTTATTCACTGAAACTGGATGTAAACTCCTATGCACACTCCATCACAGATTACTGAACAGTCTTTGAAAGAAACCAGCTTTAGTTTCTCTGAGACTGCTGAGATTTGGAGTCAACAGCGTACAGGATAATGCTCTAGAACACATCAAAATTTTGGACATGACATCTACAAGGTTGACCCATATGCTCTGTAAACAATGGGTTTATGGGTTCATTTAGTCACAAATGAACGCTTTCCTTCAGCTTCATCCCAAACTTCCAAGCCATGATATAAGATAATGTTCAAGCATTCTTTGACTCCCAGATGCAGACTACCCGGGAAGAAGGTGTCACCTGGAAGATGTCACATAAGCATCATCCAAAACCACATTCAGTCATAATGTAAGTAAACGCAGGCTGCACAGGTTATGTTTTGTGAAGTAAAGGCTGCATATGGTGCTGGACAGTGCTAATAAGTGAAGGATCTATCACCCCACTACCCTCCCCAGTGAACTCAGGTAAAATGTGAGAGAAGATACTAAATATGGAAAAATTATTTTCCTTATATCAAATACAATGAGGATTCTGTGCTGAATTTATTTATTCAAAGGTGAGAGGTGCTGTTTGGGAAACCTTCTAGGCTTTGGTTTTCACTCCAGAGGGGAGTGAATGTCCCTTTCAAAGATTTCTGAGGACCAAATATTTTAAGGTACTTTGCAATTTTTGCCACCACTGATGACTTTCCCAGGTAGCCTTGGGTTTCCCTGATGACACTCAACACTTGTGTTAAGGGCAACCGAATTGAACCCCTAAAATTGGATTCAACTTGTAGTCCAAGATACCTAAATTTATGTCTCCACATGGAGTAGGTGTCTAAGGTGCTATCAAAGTCAGTGCTTGACTGGGGCAAGATCATCTACTCCAAGACACCCACTTTCCAGGCTCCCTGTCAAGGGTTCAGTTCTCAGACCGACTCCTTTTCCTCTTTCATCTCATCAAACCCTCAGAAAAATACCCACATCATGTTAGGGGTAATTTTCTCTCCATGCTGGGGAGACAATTGCAGACCTAACGATGCAATGTCAGGGCGTCTATCCTCCCCACGTCTCCCAAGCACCCATTCTTAACATTGTTTCCTAATTGTGTGCAGATTTCTAACCAATAACTCCCCTCTCTTTCACTCCTCTTCCTCAGCTCATAATTGATCAGACACTGAACAGCTGCTGGCTATTTTCTCTTCCTGAGAAACATGCAGTAATTGTATGTATGGGCTCCAAATCCCTAAACATTTGGAAAGGAGAAGGATTTGAAGAGGAGCCAGTTCTTTTTACAGCACTGGTACCAGCAGCAGTGGCAAGCATTTAAATCATGTTGGGGGGGGAATGGTGAGGGTAGGAGGGTTGTCAAATTTTCTGAGATTCACTTTGAGAGGGGAATAAAGTGAAAAAAAAATGTTAGAGGGAAAAAAAAAAATATGAAACCAGCAATCAACAAACCAAGGCAGCTAAAACAGTTGGAGTCCATCCCAGCTCTAGAGCAGTCAAATTAACCCTAAATTAAAGGACACGGTTTCTGCCCATGCTCGCCCGCATTTCCCGAAGTCCAGATTTCTGCATGGCAAGTAGACCTGCTTCATCCCACTTTAAATGGAGGGGTTTCCTTTGGGAGCACTACCATTTTCATGCCCAGCTCTAAGTTCTGAAGAGAAAGAGGTCTCTGCAGAGGCAATTCTCAACTGTGCTGGATGTGTTGCTCCTGCTTTTTCTGCTGTGCAGAAAGTCCAAGCTAACAGCATCCTCATTAGGACATCACAGCTTTGTGCCAAATGTGAAATGGGTGAACTCCAGTCATACCCATGTGACAATGTGTCCCAAGAAAACACAGTAATGCATTTGTCTGAGAACGAGAGCTGCTTATCAAAGCATACAATATCATGTACTTGGCTAATTCACCCTGTTTAACATAAAATCTCTTAAAAATCAATGACTGATCTGATGGTGACAATGTAAGAAGAAGAATTATTAGACAAAAAGCAAAAACTTCACCTCAGAAATATTCCTGAGGTGTTTCACAAACGTTTTAATTCATGAACATCAAGTCATCTCTTCAGTAGGCTGCTTTTCCAAGATTAATATTAAAATCAATAGAAGAAAATTAATTATGACTTCACAGTCATCCAAAAGTAGGCATGTACCCTAACCTAAGTCACTCATAATTCCTCTCTTTCAACACAAACACTCCTAGAGGTGATTTATCACATTTCTAATGAGATGGCCTGGGTTAGCTTGGTTTAGTGAAAGACTAGGTGTTTAGTCTAGCTAAGACTTAGTTTATCCGAGACGCAGTGTTTAATGGCTAATGGTTAATATTAGGTGAGATAAGTTCTACTCCATGTCTCAAGCTATCTCAATATTTCAGCTGCAGAATTCATTTGACCTGAAATCTAAGGGCAAGATACTTTAAAAGGAATACCTCATATTTTATGTTCTCTAGAGATGGGCAAAGCATCACCCTTCTTATTTATTCACAGTAATGAAGCACAGAGGAAGCTTGAAGGTTTGATTTTCAGTGGTCATGTAGAAGCACAGTTAGACATGAAATTTCCTACCCTTGGTGCATGGCACACAACCAGAAAGGGTTCACAACAACGAGGTATGTCTGTTGGGGCTCTGTGTGTCTGTCTCTGAAGACATACTTCCTTCCTGAAATTCCTAGATGAAGGCTAAAAGCCAGTGTACATCTCCTGCTCTGTGACTCAACTCTCCACATCAAAGATCATAGATGATCTAATGAACATAGAATGGTCACAATGGTTTGCATTGGAAGGGACCTTAAACTTCATCTAGTTCCAACCCCCCCGCCATGGGCAGGGACACCTTCCACTAGACCAGGTTGCCCAAAACCCCATCCAGTCTGGCCTTGAACACAGATATACCTAAACCACAGGTCAGGCCAAAAAAGTTGCATCTGGCATATTGGGATCGCAGCAAAGAGAGCAGGATGCTCTGCTACAAGGACAAGAGATCCAGGCTTGAGTGGGAGGAGAGGTGGGGTGGGAGTTAATTGCATCAGTCTCATAAAAGGAGAGTTGAGGTCCTTCTAATACAGGGTAATATCCTATTTTCTCCCTTGAGCAGTGCCAAAGAGGCTTGGCTGGTAGAGTCAGGGTGAGCTGGGTCCTCACACACACTTTGTAAGGGAGGAGTGAAGAAGTTATCAATGGCAATTCCACATCACTGGGATAGATTGTAGGAAGGCAGGTGCTGGCCTGTTCTCCCAGGTAACTGGTGATAAGACAAGAGGAAATTCCCTTAAGTTGCATCAGGGGAGGTTTAGATTAGATATTAGGAAAAATTTATTCACTGAGAGAGCAGTCAGGCACTGGAAGAGGCTGCCCAGGAATGTGTAGATGTGGCGCTTGAGGACATGGTCTAGTGGGTACGGTAGTGTTGGGTTGATGGTTGGACTAAATCATCTTCTAGGTCTTTTCCAACCTTAATTATTCTGTGATTCTGTGATCTGCTCCAGAGACCAGCACCATGAAAAAACTCACAGACACATACGCATTGTCAATGTCTTCAGTCTGTCTTGATCTCTTCCTCCAGCATGTTTGTAGCAGATTTATTTTTCCCAGAGGTTCCTAATCATTATTTTAGGAAAAAATATTCTGCTTTATCACCAAGAAAAATAATGATCCCCCAGACTCAAAGCCTTTACTTGTAATTTGGTGTCTTGATAAAATTTTAAATCCTCAAGCACCCTAGGGAAAAAAAAAAAAAAGATCCTCATATGAAAATTGACACCTGAGTTGCTGTCATTTCAGTTCAAAAAGACAAAACAATATGTAATTCCAGGAATAGCTGCTAAAATCTGATAAAATTTTGTGTGGGCCCAGTAACCTTACACTGGACATTTGTGGCTACTTCCTAGAGAAACAAGAGAAAGCAAAGAAAATTCTTCTTCGACAAATAGCACATGTAATACTACAATTGGCTACATTCCTAATAGGCTCTCCATGCCAGCAATACAAAGACCGTAACCTTAGAAGAGAGGTGTGATTGCTCTCTTGGACTGAGTTTGCTCTTTAAGGAGCTGGCAGCACAGTTAGACCTGGCTCAGGTGTAGTTGCCTCCCTAGGTAAAGCAAAGGAGTCCCGGAGTCACATAACTGGAGAAGGCGATTAAGAAATCAGGTCTGTTGGGAATGTAGGTGATGCCTACACGGCAGCTTAGCTTTCCTCAGGCTCCAGAAAGTGCCCTAAACCACACAATAGTGAGCACACATAAGTGTTTCTCTGTAAACTTAAGTCCAGTGTTTGAGTTTGGGTCCTTGAGGAAGCTTGGGCTGACACTTAAGACCAGCGCCTAGGATTCTCCATCATGGTGCATGGACTGAAAAGCAGCCAAGCCGCAAATCTTGAGCAGAACTCTTTGCTTACAGTGCTTAGTTCATGTGAAATGAAGGCAGAGAGATTCCCTCTGTCATTTTATTTTGTACAGAGCTGTAATGCTTGCAAATGCCACAATGTGTCCTGGATGTGTGAGCAAATGAGTAAAATGAGTGAGAGTTCTCACAAAAAGAGCAATTTTAAACCAGAGAAACGTAACAGAATTATGACCTCATTTCTGTCTCTGTATGTGTGCTTGATTTTGAAAATATTTCCCACTTTTTGCATATTTAATGTCTTTATTTTACAGGATCACCCAGAAGGTTCAACAGTTTGCTAAGGAGTTATAAGAACTAAGGAAAATGAATCATTAAGGCAAATGCACGGGCTTACTGCACCTGCACATTTTTCTTCTGCAGGGGGATGCATGTTTTTCCCATGTATGGATGGTGAGTGATCCCCACACTTTACATTGGTTATGTAAAGGCATGTTTGCAAATTTAGTCCAAATGATTGCTGGGAGTTAAGAGAGAGAGACTCTGGAAAGGTCAGAATGAATTTTGAGCAGTGAAATCGTTGCTAGTGTGGCTTGAAAGATCTACTACCTTGGGCTCTAGCTGTAAACAAGAGGAAGCTCTGATAAAGACCTGGAAAGATGTTTGAGCCATTATAAACTGAAAGGCCTGAATGCAGCTGGGAAAGGAGCTGCATTCAAAAAGAGGCTGGAAAGTCTTGATTACCCTCTTCTGGGAATAAACCCCACCCAGAGGGAAGCAGGATGGAAAACACCAGCTGTGGCAGATGTGGCTGATGTGAGAGGCAGCCAGATTAGGTAAAGCTCTGCTGTGACTGGTGTGGAAGACTTCTCTGCTACCAAGGATAAGGTTGGTAACATCAGCTCTTCCCTGTGGTTTTGAAGCTTTTTCTACATACAGATACCCTTGATGGAGGATGTGAATGATGAAATGGAAGGGCAACAGCTACATTCTTTAGCACAAGAAGAAAAGTATCTCACCTTTCTTTACTTTATCATTTATACCTCTAGCTTCCTTTACGCTCTCTTTATACCCAACAGAGAGTACTTTTTAGGGTAGCATTCCTTGGACTTATTGCAGGATTCTGCTAACAGATAAATTCTATGCTAAATACCTTTGGTGACAGTGACTTTAAAGGGAGTGTGAAGAAATGTGGTCAGATGCAGAAGTTAGAGGAATTCCAACCATTTTGTTCAGGTATGCAATACCAGGCTGGTTGATGTTGAGTCTAAAAGGTTTTTGGCTCTGTCTGGGACTTCAAAGGTTTTCTGCATGTCCTTTTGCCACCACATTTGAGCTCTCTGGTCTCTAATAGCGAGTTGTATTCAAACTGCAGCCTTTGCCTCTGTGGGGATATTAACAGGAAACCTCGCTCCTCTGCCGAGCCAACTAATTTCCTCAAGCTTACAGGTGCTCAATATCATTAAATTCTGTACCTCTCAATTAAACACAGGTATTATTGACCTTTTGATTCAAAAGAAGGGGAAAGAGACAATTGCCTATTTGCATATCTGGCATCCAGCATACCTTACCTATTCAGTTCTTCCAGACAACAGACTCAAAATGGACTTGCTTTTTTAACCTTCTAAAACTATGTGTGTGGGGAGTTTCAGCAGTGCTGCAATCAAAACGTCTTTTTTTTGTTGGGGTAGTTTCTTTTTGTTTGTTGGCAGAAGTATGGTCCCATTTATTTCCCTAGCACAGGAACTCCCTGATTGTCACAGGCAATGTGTTGTTTTACCATGGCCCAACCCATTGTGGTCTGATTTCTCCTACCTTCTTATTTCCTGTTCCTTCCATTTATTTACTCTTTCATCCAACAAAACACATTGGTGTGTTCCTCCATGTTGCACCACAGGCTTCTTTTCCAACCAAAGCTGAAAGCAAGTTTCAAGGCCAAACAAGGTTAAAATTAGGATGGTCCTTAAGGGCATCATCAAGCACGTGTTTACATGCTCAATGAAACAAGCTACAATGATTTTTCTTTCCATCAAAGACACAGTTTCCAGCTATGAGTTGTGATGATTTTCTTTAAAAGAATTACAACCTCTCCAAAGACACTTGCAGCTGTAGGCACTCTTACCCTCCCTAATTACACAGCTAATAAGGAAAGAAGAGAGGACGTCAGAGTGAAATAAAAGCCAAGGGCAAATCCAAACACCTTGGATCCACCACTGAGTAACTGAGCTGGCTGGAAACCTTCCTGATCTTGCCAAAAAGGGATAAGGCTATGGAATGAGCTTCCCACAGATGGTAAATGTGGGCGTGAAACTGCCTGCTTACGAAAAGACACTGCTTGTACCTTCCTCAAAACAAGTTAGTATTGTCACAACAGGTTGAGAAGCATTTGGGGGGCATTTGTACTACAGTAGCCAGGCATTCACTACAGTGGGGTGTAGAAAGCAATTTCTGGGGACACAAGTCCAAGCTGTGTCCATGAAGGACTTGAAATTCATTCTTCCATATCCCATGGGATTGTCCGGACCCCACTCTGTAAATTGGAGGGGACATGACTCATTCTCTCGTTCAGCCGCTTCATCCTGCACTGCACAAGAGTTTGTTTCCCATTGAAAATTTCGTGGAGACTGGAACATTTCCGGGGCAAAAAAGTCTTCTGGTTTTTGACATTTAAATTAAATAAAACAAGAAATGTGATCAACAGTTCCTGCCTAGCTGTCATGTATGAGCACAAAGGCAAGGCCAAAATCATCATTAAATCCCATCATGTTTTGCAAGGATTCATTTGTTCATTCTAAAAATGGAAAGGAAAAAATATTTCAGTTCTAAAAATTTCATGTGAGGGTTCTTTTTTTTTTTTTTTTCTTTTTCTGCCCATGGATTCTGAATATTAATAGCCACAGATCTTTAAAAGCATTGCTTGATTGCTCAGAGCCACCTGCACAGGGTTCACCTGCTGAGGTCACCTCTGGAGCTCCAAGGAAGTGAGAGCAGCAGCACAAATGAGGAACATGGCCTGAGATTACTCTGCCTGGCAAACTGACCTTCACCCTCTGCTGTCATTTTGAATCACCAGGTATGAGCCATTTGCAGCTTAAATTTCTGTCCCATAGTTTGGTTTCCCTACCTGCATAGTGAGGTGTTTGATGCTTCTAGTACAAGCATTGCTCCCCAAGCGCCCCCAGTGCTTTTGGAATTATGATGTGTGTTTTTAATAAAAGACAAGTATCACGTCCTTTCTGTCTGCTAGCAAAAGTGGCCACAGGGAGAGTGATAGACCTCAACCCTTCCATCAGAAACCACCTCACTCGGATCCAAGTCATGATCTAGAGAAGATGAGACCAAGGCATTCCTTCTCCTTGCACTATCTGGAATGCTGATAATCGTTGGAAGAGGCACTGGCTGTTAAACTGGGAGTGATGCTTGAATTTATAGCACCCCGAATCACCAGCTCTTGCCTGTCAGATAAATCCCCATGACAGCTGAAGGCCACAAAAAAAAAAAAAAAAAAAAAGGATACAGAGAAGGAAAAAATTGATGTGACTTTATCAATTCTCTGCGTATATCACTACACCCTTAAAGCTGAGGAGAGAAAGGAAGAGAAACCTTTAGTTCCCTTCCCTTTAAGCATCATTTCCTATGCATGCAAGTAACATAAACACTGCAATTATATAGGCAAGATAGCTGAAGACAGAACAAGAGAAAAATTAGGAGGAAAGATTTGCAGCTCTTCCAAAAGATGGAATTGAAATATGTAAAGCAGGGCAGCACTGATTGCCAAAATACTGGAGGTTTTCTGTTCCTTCCACCGTGCTGTATTGGGGGGGGGAGTGGGCGGGGAGAGTGAGGAAGCATTGGAATCTCAGGGTTTTTATTTCACCATGAAACTTTAGCACAAGAAATTTTAATTGTGTATCCTTGTGGACAAGACCTTGAAATCCTACCCAGCCAGAGCTTTTTGGTCCCGGAGTGTTCTTGGAACTGGTTGTGGCTCCCAGTCAGTTGGTTGCTTTATCCAGATTTGTTCTCTCAGTCCATCAGTGGGATGCAGAATGGGTTAGGGGGTTAACTGTTTGTTAGCAGCCCTGGACATGGGTTTGGTCAGGGTCTGTTTCATTGACAGTCATGCAGGCAGTATGTTTATATCTATTTTAGAAGATACCATTGTGGGAGGTTTTCTCTTTTTTTTTTCTTGCTTTGGAAAGTGATAGGCCTTTAACACAGTTGGCACCTAATCAAGAAACTTTGGAGAAGGAACACGAGTGCAGCCGCTCTGAGTAATTGATTGTCGCTACTGGTTGACTGCATTAGTGTTTGTGATAGCGTGAAATACTATACGTTGGAGGGCCTCAAAATTATCAGGGTATTTAATCATGGGCTGGGCACGTCTCTGATGTATTTATGTGTATTACCATTGGAGGGTCACTTGAGCGACGCACTGAGATAATGGAAAGAAAGAGGACTTGGATCTTAAGGCAATATATCTTCTTGTTCAACATTTAAATTTACAAAACTGCTTGGGAAATACCAGTAGCCAACTAATGCACCTCTAGATGATTAATCTGCATTTTAGAGTGTGGATATTTTTATTCAGGTCCTCAGTGGGTATAAGTTGGAGGTACCCCTGTGACATTGATACAGACCAGATGAGATTTTGGCTTAGTTACACTGAAAGGTGGGTCAGGAATCCACATGAGAAATCCATATGAGCTCAGATTATTTGGAGACTTCTATTACCCAAGTCCAAACATACTGTAAAAACAGCCTTTCCTGCAGAATTGTCCTGTTTCCAGATCTCCCAGAAAACCTGCAGCAGTGAAAGGTTTCAGAAGTATGAAATCGAAAGGTGATTTAATTAAATGTTTAGCAAAATCTTGTTTGTGTTCTAAGGATGTTGGAAAAAGGATTCTTGAAGCAATACTGTCATTTCCCCATTGTTTTCATTTCCCAGGCCTCAATATAGATTATTTTTTCTTCTTTTCTAAATTTTCAGATGATTCTCCACTGCACTTTTTAAAAACAAACTTAGTGATTAATTTCACTTCTTAAAATTATTTTTGTTATAATATCTCAATAATTTCAGGAAGCTATACACCTTGATAACTACTTGCAGAACACTTTTATTATAATACTAATAAGGTTATAACATTTTTACTAAAATAATTTTTTCCTGCGATCCCTCATACACCTTCCTTCTGCCAATAGCTACACCTACTTGCTGTGAAATCATGATGAAGACTGGGATAAAAGTCCTCCATTAAAGCTGCCACCAGGGAGAAAGACAAAAAGCAGATGGCACATTTCATTACCTTCTTAATCCCCACGCACATCTCAAGCATACAGGCTGGCATTCATCTGCTGTATTTTTATACACCCAAAAGTTAGACATCTGAATCTGAGCAAGTTAAACTCTGTCAATGTAATAGTGAGGACAGAAAAATTTTAGCCTAAAACAGGTTTCTAATTTTGTGTGACTCACCTCCCAAAGCTATGCATTTCTCCCTACTGATTGCACAGATCTAGGGTGAATAGATCAGACTTGGACATGAAAAAGAGGGGTAAACCCAAACACAGGTTGTTTTATCATCCATCTTCTGTTCTTCCATACCCAACAACCAGACAAAACCAAAAGATTCATCTTTACCTCTTCCCTTGTAACTGAGAGTGGGAAGGAAACACACAACAAAATTTAATTACACCCCATATACAGAAGCATGCATAACTAAATTATTGTCCCTCCAAGGAAGAATTTTCCCCTGAGTGGGTTAAATCTTTCAAATACCCACAAAAAAAATGATAATACTAAAAATCTATTTCTCAGTGCTTCCTACTTCCACAAATATTTTCCTTGCTCACCCAGAAGTCATGTCTTCACTCATCTGATGTCAGGAGCTGTACCTCTGAACATATCCTTTGGAACACATGGTCCAAGACAGGTACTCATACCTTGCCTGATACACTAGTGTAATTTAGTGTCGGGGACTAATACATTCAAGAGACTGAGTGGAGGATGTGATCCTGGTATGCCAAAGCATAGTCTGTGGATATGTCATAGTAAAAAAGCAGGACAGCTGGCTTCATTTCAACACCAGTCCTGACGATTCAGAACTGACATCCTAGCACCAGGCTTGGGCAAAAGGAAGATGAACAAACCATTTCTTTGACCCTTCTGTTCAGGGTGTAGCTGGACAGGGAAAAGAAGGAAAGGTTACCTGGAGCAGGAAAAAGGAAGCTGAATACTTTAATGCGTAAAGAATTATCATGTAAAATCTGGAGCAAGGAAAGAGCTGGCATCTCCTGAGCTTCCACGACAAACAGCTCATCAGTGTCAACTCATCATGTTTGTGTTATACTGTCCAAAAAATGATTGATTTAAGACAGACAAATGTTCCAATATATGTCAACTTACTTTCTTTCAAGCATATTGTCAGTCTTTCTATCTGTCTGTCTGCCTCTAATATGCTGAATCATTAATTTTTCATGGAAAGTAGCATTTTCTTTTTGAAACTTGCACTCTCCATTAAAAAAAAAAAATCGTGGAAAATGTAGCTGTAGTACTAGGTACTGTTGTGCCAGATTCTTACTTGGCCTGGATCAGTATACCTCTGCTGACCTCAATAATAATTTAGCTTGAGGGCAAGCAAAGAACTTGGTGTTCAGTCATAAAGTGACTGTGGCTAATCTGCTGAATAAATCAGATGAGACCAACCAGTTGCTCAATAAGTTCACAGTAGCCCATGGTCAATGCATTACTCTCAATCGGTGGCACAGCAATTTAATTGGAATTTTGCATTATTATTGTTGTTGTTGTTATTTTTAAAGGCTTTGGGTTTTTTCCATGAGTCTTTGCCAAGTTGCTCAATACTCTGTCACTGGCATCAAACTGAAGTTATTAAGTCTTTCACGATGTGAACATGAGCTAGGAATTTGGCTTGCTTCAGAAAAAAATAAAAGCACCTTGTTTTCAGCAGGGACAGTTTAGCATTTATCCTATTATTAAGTGCACAAGCCTTACCAATATTCCATATTTACATCCCCGGACACACGTTCCTGACTGTGAGCACACTGCTACTGTACAACATGAACAAAGTTGGAGCAATTTTGCCCTCTCTCACACCTCAGTGACTGTACATGAAGGTACCTGGGAACCCTCCAGGTCTTCGTAAATTGAAGTTAACAGATAGTTTATCCATATTTTCCACAGCCAGATGCCATTTCCAATGGAGAGGGGAAATGGTAGCCATGCCCACAAAGCAAAGTACCTTCAAGACACTTCTGCCTTGAAGGGACGGGAAAAAAGGTTGCAACAGTCCCTAACCCTGCCCAGCCTTGCCATGGCTTCCCGTGGGGGAACACTGGCTCTGTAAGACAGTGGTGTGATACAGACTGCACTTGAAAGTACTAGCAAGTATTCCACTTCAAACCTGCAACTTCCTTCTCTCTGTTGTATAATGAAATACGTTGTACATTGTATTATTTTCAGTTGTTTGGTAGGTGTGGATTTGGGGGCAGGGAGAGAGGTGGGGGGCAGTGGAACTGTACTGGTTTGCCTACTCCTGCGTGGTCTTTTGTTTTGCCTTTTTTTTTTTTTTTTGCAAAGTCGTGAAAGAGGAAGGAGAGATGAGGAATGGGACAAAATGAAGGAAGGAAAGGGAAAGAAGATAAATATTTCTGTACTGATGTAGATTAACTGGTATGCAGAGGAAAGTGAGAGAGAGGAGCACATTAACAAATCTCTATTTAAATCCTAACTTACAAGTGAAAATGTGTTGGCTCCTTCTAAATCCCTACAGAGATTTTGAGACATTGAAGCCAACAGACACCCTATGATCATCTAACCTGACCTTTCTTAACTCAGTCTAGAAACTTTACCCAGTGATTCCTGGAATGGAAGGAATTATCCCCACTATGTGAGCACATTTCTAAGATGCAGCTTAATAAACTGATTATGGGTATCATATTGCCTGTGACAGCAGAGCACTAGATGTCATGGACTGGTTCCTGTGTTCCTCTGGAGGAATGTTACCAATGACTTGTGGTTGGGCTAAAGCATATTTATCCCTTCTTCCTGCAACTGCAACTAATTCTGACATTGCTGACAGAGCTGCCTCATCCTAGCCTGCACAGGGAGATTCACAGCCGTATGAATCATAGCACAGAGCAATATTGCACACATTTCCCAGCTCTCTCCTGAACTGATCAGGTCAAGGTAGACCTATTTTTCTGCTGTCGAAGTTAAAACTGCAGCCACAGGAGGTTAGTGCTATCTGATGTAGACTCTTTACACACCATGCTGCCATGCTTTGGCTAGATGAGGATTTGCATTTTGTAAGGTTATAACAAATGCACTTTCCATGAATATGTCTTTTTCTGCTGCCCCAAAATTTCATCCAGAGAGGAAAAGTAAAATTTGGCCATTGAGCCCGGACTTTCCACCAAAGCAGCAGCTGCAGGAGTCTGGCCCGGGGACAAACAAGCCTCAGCTCTGCACTGGAAAAGGAAGGCTAACACAGCCTGGACATGGTGTTTTCACAGCACATATGTTGTACTGATGATTTATATATGCATGGAATCTGACACATCATGAAAGGGTTGAACTTACTGTGGAGGTAAAGGATCTTAACATCATGGTAGTGTATCCTGGACATCCTGGACTCACTGCATATGCACAGCCTAGCAGACATGATCATATCCCTGCCTAGGATTTTACAGACTAAATGTGGTATCATTCCACTCTTGTGTCTCTTTATCTCAACATGTTAAGTTGTGGAACATGGGATTCAGCTCTCCTGAATATGTAAAACAATAAAACTGGTATTAGGACAGGCTGTGGTTCTTTTGCCTTTTCACCTCTTGGGCTCCTGATGATCTTTGTACTCTCTTACTGAAAGCTGAAAGATATTGCAAAGTTAGATGACCATAGAGTCACAAAAAAATGCACCTGGTCATACCTGGTCAAGGAAGTAAGGGACATCTTTAGCTTGGGACTGCCTGAAATAGCAACTCCAGCTGTTGGAACTGAGCATTTCCAGGTCAGGAAATGTCGCAAGACTCATACTGTTAGCAGCAATGGGCCACCATGGGAAAGCCAGAATTGCTATTCAGGTTTCAGGCTCTGGAGGGTTCAAAGGTCCAAACAAAACTCAGAGATGTAAAAGCTTGGAATATCATAAAAATACGCTCATCTGGAAATGGTCTAAGAATCTTCCATGGTGGTTACTGGCAACAACTGAAGAACTTAGGTAGGCAGGTGTCTTCTTCCCAGGATGCAGGAAGAGTTGTTGGGATGACCTTCTGTGTTTCCCTTCAGAGTCAGTAACAAAGCTATATCCTGCAAAAAAAGGACGTGGTGCAGGAGAATGGAATCTGACACTGGAAGTTCAGAACACTTGGCACTAACAATGTTAGGATCCTGACCCTGTGCTAAAAGAAACACATTGCAACTTCTACCAGTGAGTGCCTTCAGACTTCTGAGAAGAACAGGAAAAAACTTGGGGGTTGGGTCTGGAACAGATGCTGCCTAGGAGTGAGGAACCTGTAGCAAGTCCTCCGTGGGGCTACAGACACACAGCAGGATAAGACTAGTCTCAACACAGTATGAAGTTGGGGTATCGGGTTCTGCAAAGCATGGTGTCTCTCCTTGATAGTGGGAGAAATGAGCTTTGTTGGATGTGGTGGAGTTCCTCCAGATTTCAGGGCTGACGACTTGGTCCCGATGTTTTTGAACATCTATCGTATGCAAAACCAGCTCATAGCAGCTCTATAAAAGGAAGACGACCCTCCCATGGCCTAAAGAAAGTTCCCCGGCAGTACAAATCAGGTGTATTATGGGTTGGGTGCCTTATATGAGTCTTACCTTAGTAATACAGTGGACACATCTGGAGGGTTTGTAATTACATTTGGTTCTTAAGGGTGCACTCTAAGTCCTCTCTGAGGGCTCACTTTAATGCTTGCAAAATGAGACTGTTGCAATTGGGCGGTCTCAGACCACAGGTGCACTTCTAATTAAAATACAATGTGAAAAATCAGGGGAAAGACCTGTAACAGGGAGTGAGGGGTTTGCTAAACAGCAATTTTTATGGCAGCCTTACAGAATTAAGGCAGGTAAGAGTTTGGTGCAGGTAGTGTGCATAGACAGGAAGTAATTTTGGATCTTTGATAAAGTAGAAGATGCTTATTCATAAAACTCTTCCCTACCTTTTGTTGTTTTGACTATTCACTCTACCTTACTATTTCATTTTGTTGTATTTGAGAGCAAACATAACATAAGAAAATTGATAGTAGAAAAGGTGGTTGCCCCCTAACATAAAACTTAGTCTGGGACCTCATTTTTAATTCACCATCTTAATTACTTTTCCTGCCTCTGTTGATTGGTATGCTAAAGTAGCTTCTCTAGTGTGAGGCTTCTCCATATCTCATTACATGACACCAGATGTCCCTGGCAATATGACAATAAAAAAGGGGTGGAAATATCCATGCCTTGCTGTATCTTGAACATCTCACTGCAGGGGTATGATTCAGTTGCCAACATGCGGGTATTTAATATTGCTTTGGATGCTGCACATTATCCAAACCGACCTCCAATTGTCATTACAGAAGCTGCAGGTCTCCCAGTAATCCTGTGTCTGACACTTCAGGGCATTTTAACAGACAGGAATGACTATGTGTGAGCAACTGAACTGAGACATGGCTGTACACACATTCTTTTGCTACTTCAGCTAAGAAGTAACATATATTAAGATAAATCACCAATTCTTTTTCATCAGCATGACTTAGAAACCTTAATACTGTTGGTAAAACAGTTGATTACTTTTAATTTCATCCCAGATCCTGTATTTTCTATTTAATAGTTTCTTTCCAATTTTTTGCATAAAGAATGACTGTTGTTTTGCCATTTCTAGTGAAAGACACTTTGGATATTAACAATGTAATCTAGATGAGACATTTAAGTTTTAGCTAGTCACTTTTGGCTTTCTTCCTAATCTGTGTAAAGAAAAAGGCACCTCCAGAACAGAGGAAACACCCTGTAGAGATTTATTTCCTATCCCATAGACTATCAAATGAACCTTGGTTGACTAGCTAAAATGAATAGTTAAGTCAGATGAGATTAATCCCACATTTAGGATTCAACTCCCAAGAAAAAATGAGGATGTGTTTAATTTTAAACGCCATCCATGTATTGAGATGAACATTTACAGAAATACTGTCTTCTGACCATTTTCTAGCTTAAGCAAAAATGGTTTTCATCGTTCTACAATAATTTCTTAACTCTCTTAAAGCAGGAAAGTTTTCAGATTCGTATTTCTGACCAATCTGCCAGTTTGAACTGGCTGGTGAAGAATAATTATTTCTCATTTACTGATTTGCTTCCTTATCCCTTAACAGTTTCTTGTTATGATTGGCAGTGGCCAATCTTACCTTTATTTAATGTATGCCTTCTATGAAAGCCTCCTCTCTAATTCTGATTAGAGACATATAGAGAGTGAGAAAATTTATCTGTGAGAATTTCTGTTGAGCGTATTTCTCAGAGAACCATTAAACTGAGAATTCTCCATGTGCAGCAATGATTTTCTTCAATCGTATTACACCTAGAAGCGTCCTTTATATGCCACAGTTACAATAACGTTTTCTAGAAAAAGGTCATAATTCATAATTGTGGGGGTTTTCTTGTTGTTGCTGGTTTTTGTGTATATATATATATATATATTCCTATTATTCCACTGGAAAAATGAAATTCTTCCACTCTGGGGTGCTAGCTCTGTAAGTCTGATGATGGAAGAGGAGGTAGGAGTAACATGTGGAAGTTGTTTCTAGAGTAAGAAGAAAAAAATATCTCAAACACAGATCAAGGCTAGTGATGTTTTGGTGTTGTTTTTGTGAAATGCCAGTACATGTGTACAAATAGACTGCATTATGATGTCATTTCATGTTTGGAGGTGTTGTAGGTCCATCAGTGAGTATGTCTGGGGACTCACAGCAGTATCCACAGGGACCGGGCTGTTCTGAGGTAGATTACTTCACAGTTAGTATTCAGTAGAAACTTCCAGGGATCAGATCCTGAGCTGATGGGAACCAAAAGTTCTGCCACCTGCCCAGAGCCCATTTTCTATTGTCTGGCCCTACCAGATCACTGAATATTGGCAGTTCAGTTTATTACTGCTTTAGACCAAGAGATAGCATTTGCTCAAGTAACCGCAACGTTTTATCCTCCCCACAAAGGGGACGTTAATTTAAACAATTTAAATGTATACGCTAGGTCTGTGTTCCTTAAAACAAAAGTAATCCTACTGCGTACTCCCTGTGTGGTGCAGCTATTACTCGCACATGGATATCATTTGTGCAAAGACTCTGCATCCCATCGTGAGCTCCAGGTCACTCTGGGGAGGAAAACATGGAGAGGGCTTTATCTGGGAAAGCTGAGAGGAAAGAGTAGTAACTTAAATATTTCCACAGCCAATGTGCTGCTCAAAGGCTGAGATGTAAGAGGGCTTGTCATTCTAGAGAAGGTGGATTAATGAGCTCATGTAAGTGAAGTTGTATAACTGCAATTTATCCCTGGATCCACAATCTACGTGGGGCTGACCCTCCAGGGCTGCCTGTCTCTCTGCACGGTGCATCAGTGCGCACACATACCACTGCAGAGAGTGCATTTAGGTGTCAAAGGGTTGCAGTCAATCAATCACTCCTTTGGCCACCACCTCTCTTCCTCTCCCCTCAGGGGGGCAACGTTCTGTGTTTTGTTCTTTCCAGTCATCATTTATTTCTTTTGAAAGAACAAGCCTTCTTTGTTTGGAGCTCCTACAAGTTGCACCAGACGGGAGGGGGAAGGTGGGGGGATTCTCTCACAGGGTCTCTGAGGCAAACCCCACAGCTGATTTCTGAGTACACCACGTACGATGGTGTCACAAAGATACCACAAATAGAGAAAAGTCATGCAGCCATGTGTTATGGGAGCTGGCCCCATATTCATGCCAAGATTCTGGATTTCCTGGCGCTCTAAAGCTCCTTGGACCATAGGGATTATACATTGCACAAGGTATCAGATGCCAAACACTGACTTTTAAAAAAGCACATGGGAAACAAATCAAAATGACCTCTTTAAAAAAAGGATCCTATAGATATGTTTTTAACAATAACAGAGCAGGAAACTTTGCCTTCCTAGAAGTTTACCCAGCTTATCTGCCTGCTGGCATTCCTCAAGTGCACTTGAACACATGCTGGGCCACCTAGGTCTGGGATCCTCTCGGATTTCACAAACCAAGCAAGGTCAGCCCAGGGCAAAGGTTGTAAAAGATTCCTCTTAGTGAAAGCCCACTGTCCATCAAATAATGGTGCTATTCCATCAACTGGCAATGAACTTCTTTTTCAGTCAAAGATTATTCCAGAGCTGGGAACAGCTGGAGTTGTTCTTCTGAAAAATGGGTCAATTCTATGTCCTTCTGATTGCCTGTCCATTGAAGCCATGGTACACTTTGCACAACACTGAGAATATTCACCCCAAATGGCCTGGTCAAAGTTATTTTTAAATTGCTTTCCATGACTCAATAATGCCTTTGATAAATAAAATGCTACACACAGTATCCATCTTACTGACTTTACTTTGCAGGGAGGAGATAGAACATCCAGAGGGTTCCCTGACCAGCCAAATCCTTGCACAGTTGTTCTGCTTTCAGCAAATGAGTAATGCTATCAAACTCGATTGCTGAATTCAAACCATGCATTTGCTTCAACATCCACACAGGTATTTCAGGACTTGAAGTGTAGACAACAGGATTCAAGTCACATAAATATAGATGTCTACAGTGTAGAAAGCTGCCTGAGCCTGTAAACCTCAGCTCTTAGAGTCAACAAGATAAAAGGTCTTTTAAGGACATGATCCATATAATCTAGGGAATACATCCACTTTAGGATAAGTAATATGTGGAAAAATGATTGAAGAAATTCACTGTTTATTTCTGGGCGTTAGCAAGCTGCAGCATTTCTTGTTGAACACTAGGAGCCCTGAAGTCAATTTTAGCATATTCTCAAGCAGAAACATCAGGCTGTTAGGTTGATTAACACTTTAAACCAGCACTGTCTGTTAAGGATTCAGTCCCATTCTCCCCTGTTCTCTGACATCCATTCTCTCCAAAGTCACCATAAGGACTTTTCAACTCAATAGCTCTGAACATGGAAAAGGCTTAACTATTTATTTTGGTTTTAAGCAGGGAAAAATCAGTCAGTCTGAGATTTGAAACAAAAAGGATTGTAAACAAGTCTCTGCACTTGCCTTTTCTGCTTCTAGTTGCCCGATGGAATTCCTATGTACAGACTTGCTTTCAGTCCAGAAACTGTTAGCAGCATCCTGGATTGCAAACCAGTCCATACAGTCCCCTTTGGCACCTTAGAGAATTTGTCTTTGTCACATCAGTCATCTCAGGCCAGGTGTCTGTTCTTTCTTCAGGCTTCATCCTGCCCATGTCTGTACCTCACCCTCTCCCTGCCCTCCATAAATGTCTTTTTCCTAGGGAGCTTTTCCTGCTGTCAGAAGGATTATAATTTCCATTTTGTCCATTTGACCCAAGGGGTAGCATCCGATACAAAACAAATAGTCTTGTCTCCTGCTGCTCAGCTGCAGTTTTTGTAAAGGACTGTCAGTTATAGATCATCTATAATTCAATTTCCACCCTTTTAAGAAGTTGTTCATTTTTCAGCTGGCCTGTCGCTTTGAATGGACTTATCCTTAGGCTGCTGCCTGACATTATCAGTGCAAGAAAGAGAAGGGAACTCATAGTCTCTAAAAGACATGATTGCAGTTACCTTGGCTTGGTTCAGCCCCTGTTGTTGATCTGCATTCCAGGCTACAAATTTGTGATTTTTGTTCCAGGTCAGAACCTACACTCGTTTCAATCAGAAACCTACTAGATGAGAAATGTTTACAAAAAAGACCCAGAATCCCGTTGGAGGAGGTTGGTTTATTTGGCTAGGCATTCTTTAATATCTGTTGCCTGAAATATTATTTTCATGTCTTCCTTGGAAGAATAAAGATAGTGAAGTTCAAGGTTTCATTGGAGCATCAGTACCAGGAACAGTCAAGACCGTGAAGACAGCTTGAGCCATTTCAGTACAAGGATGACTCATACTGAACTGTGCCATAGTGCTGTAGATAAAACAAACGTGATATCTAGATCCAGGTTCTCCGTTACCCTTGGACACAAAAGGTAACCCCAGAGAATGGGGTAAAACCCATGGAGGCAGACTGAAAATGGCAGCTTTCATAGAATAATAGAATGGTTTGCGTTGGAAGGGACATTAAAGATCATCTAGTTCCAACCTCTCTGCCATGGGCAGGGACACCTGCTTTGGCTGTAGTTGTATTAGAGTGAAATCATTATGGTATCTGTGAATATCTGAATACCTGCAGCAGCAGCAGGAGCAAGAAGATTGTTACAGCAGCAATATGTGTTATGCCAGAGCCTGTATCTTTGATAGAGAGTGCAGGGAAGGGCAGGGATCTGGGAAAGGGAGGGGATATGGGAAGCCAGATGAAAAGTTTTATTAGGTGATTATTAAACTATTCTACAGTGCCAAGCACAGCGCAAGGCTGCCAGCTTGTCTCACTGTAAAACCAAAATTAAAATAATGAGAGGGGCCCTAATCACGGGGTGTCTAATGGCTGATTTTGTATCTGTGCTGGCTGACAAGCTTCACCACCCTCATCAGTCTGAGAAAGAAAGTCAGAAGTGTCAGGGAAGCTTCCCCAACAGGGCAATACTCTTTCACATCACTGTGGTGCCCTTCATAGATGCAGGCTCCTAATCTAGTAATGAAAATGTGATATAAACCCAAAGTACCCAGCAGCCAGGGCTACCAGAGGCTGGCTCCTTTCCCAGTGAATGGAGAGATGGGACTGTCTTTCGACCACCTACTCATGGAGCCTAATTCTTTTGTCATGACTGCTTCATTCCATAGACCCAGGGGCAGCATCTAGGAGCCTTTAGAGTGGGTGGTCTGAATTATTCATCACTGTCATGTAATGAAATACCATCTAGGACATCTTCATCCATTTTAAGCACCTTAATAGGTGGTCTGAATATAATCTATTCTTTATGCATGGGATACAGACGTCTACCTTGGAAAGGAAAACTTTCTCCTGAGAGGTGGAAGTGGACATCTTTTCCATTGTCCCTGAGAAGTAGTCAGGGTGCTGTCAAGAGAGCATGAGTTATAAACTGTCGTTCACAACGTCTGCATCTAGATCTAATGGCAACCACAAACATCACGTTGATATTGATTAGAGAAGATACAGGCCTTGATTCAGCAAAGCATTTTATCACACATTTTTAATCTGACTGTAGTTGCTGGGTTGTAAGTAAGCATTTGGCAGCGGCTTGTCAAAAAGAGAAGACAAGAAAAATATGCTGTCACACAGAAGCACTCAGGATCCTGATACACACATTGGCTGGATGTACCCACACCATCCACCTGGGAACAGGGTACAGATCAGGGTAAGGCCTTCTTCAATATGGATCTCAACTTGTCAAAGTGCTGGTCCAAGGTTCCCTTTCTCTGATGCCATCAGCCTTGATTCTGCATCCTATGACCAGTCTGGTTTGAAATAACTGAAGCAGTACAGCCCTGCCTACATCACATCTCTTGGGACATTTCTGCCATTTTAATAGAACTTGTTCTCTCTTTCAGGAAGCTTTCCCCACACGTAGCTTTCATTTGACTCAACCTCCTTTTCATCTCATTACTGCGGTAATGGTGACCTTCTCAGGTCCTGTACCACGTCCAAGGACCTGAGAAGGTCACCATCACCACACCAGGCTGGCACAGAGGATGCAATACAAGACAGACTTCCTTGACCTATGATGTTGTCCACCCATCTGAACACCAGTGTTCTGTGGGATGTGTTAGCTGGCTTTGGGATCTGGAGGCAGATTTCCGTGCCTAGGACTAGCGGTTCTGGTAATTCTCCAAGAGACGAAAGGGAGGAATATATAGCGCTGAGCGGAAAGGCAGTGCTGTTCTTAGAGAACTGTGTGGGGCTGACGTAATGGTCTGTGCTATGATATTCCCAGTAGGAACATATGACTTTGGGTCACAGGTTTGCGGGTAGCCATCTTGTTAACGTAATGGCAGCTCAGAGCAATCCAGCCTCCGTTTTTCCACTGCGTGTGCATATGCGCATCCATGCGGTTTCGCCTGCGAGCACGGAATCAGTATGACTGGTGTTGCCTTTTATAAAATCCATGCTTTGTCTTGGTCCCTTCCCAGTAAAATAATGGCTCAGTATTAGTGGATCTGGTAAGCTTCTCCTGTACAATTAATAGCTGGAGGAGTTTGTGGGGTGGATGGAGAAAGAGACCTCAGGGTTTCAGCACTTGCAAATCCCGCAGCAAGTTCCTATCTACTCCCACTCCTGCAGGAACACCATGGCAACAGGCTCAAACTGTGCAAATTGGCTGCAAAGTACTTTTCTCCAGTCAGTAACACACCACTTTTTCTTTCTCCAGACATTCAATATACACTTGCATACCCCCCAAACACCCCTTACCAGCTCCCAACGTGATAAGCAATTCATTTGGCTAAGGCTTCCTGTTTTAGGAGCTAAAGCGGTTAGAGTTGTTGGTCTTGGAGGATATGTTAAATCTGCTCTCTCCCTTACCAGACCATTCACACAGAACACCACCACCTTGCCCCTTGGACACTAAGATCCAAGTGATGTGAGCGCAGCTGTTGAGCCTGCAAAGCCTATCGAACTTCCCTACCATGCCTGAGAAGCCTTTTCTGCACTGACAGTATTTCTGCTACTGATCTTTAGAGCAGGAAAAAATTTTGGTAGGCAGGTGATTTGGACTCTACCCTACAAGGTGCTTTTCTGAGGAGCCATAACACTGCAGAGCCATTTCCACTGTAATTCAAATCTTTCTCACTGCAGGTTAGAAAGAAAACGACAACATGTGCCACAACTCAGTAAAACACAGCAAAGGTTGCTAATTTCCTGCCTGGTTCTCCTATTCCATATTTTCCATGCTAATTCTGGGCTCCTCTTTAATTCAGCATTTAAGGTGTTCAATATCAAAATTATATTTAAACACCACTGAAGATTTAGGATATACTAATGCTCACCCTGACTGTTTTCTCCACCAGAAAGCCATCGTGGGTTGGTAAGTGGCATGCCCTCATTCAGACCTACTCTTTCCTACCTTTTGCAATCCCTCAATTTGTATGACAGAAGTACTGAGAGGTCCTCTGGAAAATGAGGCCCCATTTGGCCAAAAAAAAAAAAAAAAAAAGAACCTCTAATAAAACAATGATGAGGAGCTTCTATATATAATGCAAGTAAATAAACTAGGAGGAAGAGAGGTGAATGAAATGAGACATGGTTGGGTGAAGCAATTTGTTTAAGGACACATAGTCTCTGTTGCATCTTCTTGCTCAGATCCTCAAGGTGGCTGAGATGATTCAATATTCCCAGTGATTGTTTTTAGACTTGAAAAAAGCATACACCAAGGGTGTGATTCATGGAGGTTCAGGGTTTGTATTGGGAAAGAGAGATTATGATAAACACATGATGCTGAAAGACTTTGATTTAGGGTGATGGGAAGGGAGGAGAGAGGGACAATCCCAGTTTTAGCACAGAATAAGGTATAAAGCCAAATGGAACAGAAAAGGAAAGGGACAAACAGAAGTAGTAGGACAGGTCAGCAGCACCGATGGAGTTGTTATTGTCTTTGAACACAACAGGGTGCTTCTAGACAGGAAAAAAATATCATAAACTTTGAAAGTCGTGTCAGCAGCAAAAAGTTGGCAGAAACCGGTGCCTGCACTGAGTGGTGCGGGGCTGCACAGGAAAAGCTGCTTATCATGCAGAATCACTTACCCAGCCCTCAAATTCGACTCCCTCTCTCCTACTGCAGAAGCCTTTCTCTCAGCTGAAAGGGTGGCATTCCCATGATGCAGGCTCAGTGATTCTCTGCTTTGAAGGTAGAACTGGAGCACCTAATCCAAATCAGGAAGGTCCTCTCATGGGTAGACTCACTAATTTGTCAATTGTCAAAGTCTGAAAAGCATCTAAGTAAATGGGACAAAGAACACCAAGTGGTCTGGGGGCAAAGTCCTTGAACTGGGACTTCTTGTACAATTTTGGTCAGCCTTTTAACGCATGTAATGAGTTACCCTGTGCCTCACACCTTGACTGAGAAATAAGAGATAAGGTCATTTCTGAGATAGGTCATTTCTATTTGTTTGGATACCAAGCTTTGATAGCAGTTGGGTTCCTAGCTGCTCTCTTGGACATTACATTTACCTTTCCAGGAGGCAGTGTCTCCTTGGTTGTGCTCATTTTCTTCCTGGGACCATTTTTCACGCTGGAGAGGAGTTTCACACGTTGCTCTCCTGCTCCTTGTGCTTGCGCTCATTCTTGTTCATTCCTCTCAGATAAAGTAACGTTTACTTAAGACTGGAAAATCTTACTTTATGAACCTTTTACTTCATGGCTTGGGCTCGGCTCAGCTGAAAAATTAGAGGCCACATCCTCACGTAGCACAAAACGGGAATAGGGCCAGTTTCCACCAGGGGAGAATCCAGCCTCCCCTGGCAAGAACAACGCTGCTCGTATCGACCAGCGAGGGTTAACGGGCCGTCATGCTTCACTTTTATCATCATCTCTAACAAAAGGAGAACACAGGAGACACAGAAAGGGAGCAAGAGATTTTCTGAGGGAGCATAAATATAATTGCAGTCAGAGGCCGATATTTTCCATGGTTTGCAGCAGAGTCATTCACAAGCCTCAGACATCAATAAATGAACCTTTAACTTGCCTTCTAGCTCTGTTATCCGTTCCACACAGTGCTTTAATTACTTGGTGCCTAAGAAGCATTTTGGACATTGAAGTCTGTCACCCCTTAAGCTGTCTGCCCGACTCTTCATTTCATGAACAAGATACACACAACCTCGTTTAGCCAATGGCAGGCTGGTCACACAAGTATTATGTTTTTCCTCTCGCTGTCTACTGTTTCACCACTGTAGGAATTACACAGCCAAGAGCACAGTAGGAATAATGGCTCTATTCATTTCCCCCTGGGACTAATTCTTACAGATGGCAAGCACCACGATGGGGCAAATTAGCTTCTTATTTCATTTAGAGGCTTAAAGTTATAAGCTCATTTTGTTGTTGTTTACGAGGTAGCTCACCGCAGGACGGTGCAACCCTGTACATTGCTGTTAGGAGGAAAAGAGGGAAATCCTGTACCAGCAGTGGTCAGGGGGTAGGAAAGGGGATGCTAGGAGAAGCCTGTCACTGCCGAGCCTGTACCCATCGTGTGCTCAGATCTGCAGCCGGGGGAAAGCTTTCTGGCTACTGGAGCTCCCAGTCAGGTGTTGACACAAACAGGAGGCTTAGCAATGCTGCAATCCGGGATCACGGCCGCGGCAGTTTGGGAAATCAGGATTTGTGAGTGCTTCTAGGGAGAAGTGGTAGCAAAACAAGCACTGTTTCCACAAACAGGCTAGACTGCTGTTAAATTACTTGGAAATGTGTTACAGACGAAAAATTGGGAGATCCTTGTTTACCTGAAACGACTGACAAGGAGACGTACACATGAATGTTTTCTTTCACAGTCATTTTCCTCTCGAGAGAGACAAGAAAGCAGCAGTTTCAAAACTCAACAGAAGAACCTTGCAAAGGGAAGGCCACCTTTTTCCCTTCAGTAATCACTGTGTGGTTGCAATTACCCACTGAACTATGGCCATGTGCACCGCTGTACCTTCACCAGATGGCATTTCCAGACAGGGCTGGGCTTCCATGTACATCGTCATTTGATTAATTTTCCAAGCAGAAAACAGAAGAATATATCCTCAGGTGTGAGTGAATCAGCATCTCTCTGGAGTTTTCAATTTATAACGGTCACTAATCTGGCCCATAATGTCACTTTTTATAGGAGTTTTCATGGTCAAAGTCTCTTCTCATGAGTAGCAATATACCACGAGTAGTAATAGAAGATATCGGAGGGGATTTTATTTACTTGCAAAAAACCCTGTATTTGTGTCACAGACAGAATTTGTCAGTGAAAAGAATAATTATTGTTCATCAGATAGGGTATGACAGACTCAAGCCCCACATTCCCTGCCCTATTTAGTTTTTAGCAACTCTGAAGAGCTCTCTGAAATTTCGTCATTTTAGCTAAAATTGCATTTTGACTAAAATTACATTTTGGCAACTGCTGAAGCTGGAATACATGACTATTTAAATGCTGTTCTACCTAGAGGCCTATCAACATCCCTGTTCTGGTGTCCTGATTTCTTATTTCCCACAAGTCACTTCAGTTCTGACTTATTCTACATTACTTATTCCTGTGTCTATCTGCTACTTAATTATCTTTCTGTTTTAGCAGGAGAAAAATGAGAATAATAACTTGTCTCCTTTCCTTAATCATCTTTCTGTTTTAGCAGGAGAAATATGAGAATAATAACTTGTCTCCTTTCACGTTCATTGTTTATATCTCATCTGAA
Source organism: Eurypyga helias (assembly GCF_000690775.1). NCBI lineage: Eukaryota > Metazoa > Chordata > Aves > Eurypygiformes > Eurypygidae > Eurypyga > Eurypyga helias. The sequence goes on from NW_010239166.1 coordinate 99,386, forward strand.
TTGGTTTCCCTCAACTGTTTTTATGTCTTGGAGAGAAAAAGGTACTTTAGAGCATGACTCATCTTCTCTGCTTTTAGGGATGAATTGCAGGGTAGATGTTACCTGTTGTGTTGAGTGGCTCTCTGTTCATTATAAAAGATCTTGATGTGTCTTGCTCAGACATGTACATCTACATTATAAATGATCCTCTCCTCCCTTCAAGCATCCTTTGTTTGCTACCTACCATACTCTTCATGCCTTTTCTACCATTCAGCTATGTCCACCAGACATCTCCTATGACAGTGCTGTATTCCTGACATCCATGGTAATTTCCCTTCCAGAAGATTCACAATACAGTGTTCCAGAGTCATCAGACTCTGAGCCTTTTTTCCACAGTATGGCATATCCCAGAAGGCACAAACCAGTATTTAGACATGATCAAGGGGAAGTTAGTTAGATTTTTTTTGTCTTTCACTCTCAGAGTCTCCCATTGACCCTGCATCCTCATTCTCCTGTTCTTCAGGACTGAAACCAGGAGATGTCTTCATGACACTCTGTGGAAGTTCACCCAAGCAGGAAAGCATGTTTGGATTATCATCTTGCTCCTGGTCCCTTAGTGAGATCAGAATTTCCATATTCCACCACCTTGTGACTCTGGTCCTCCTCCATACCCTGTGACCTTACTCTGTAGATACTACAGTTCTGGGTGATGTAGTATTAAGTAAAAACTTACTTCCTATTGTTTTTTTGGTGGGTTTTTGTTTGTTTGTGCTGCAGAATGGAGCAATTGCCGGCCATTGACTCTATGACTTCATGCTGCTGAGAATCAGGAAGATCTAATAGCTCATAGGTTTGATATCAGCAGTATTCACATAAGGCTTCTATTGAGCACATGAGGCAAAAGCTCACATTTTTATATCGTGTGGTGTAATTTCCACCCAACTGTTAATGAGGTTTTGATGGTTACCATAAGCAGAAAAGTGGCACCTTGTCTGCATCTGAGATGTTACTAGACCTGTGTAAAAACATGAGGGTTTTTTTTCTGAAATACTTCAAAATGTTCAAAATTAAAATCACTGTCCACAATATCAAAATCATCTGAAAATGACATTTTAGAGGAAGACTACACAGTAATTCAGATTAAAATTTAAACCATCCACTTGTATGAAATAGACATAACCTATTATAATCACTTAAATATTTATAATTATTGTTACAGCATATAAAACAATCTTCAAAATGAAAAGTCATGCTGATGAGAAAATGTGGTAATAATCTTTTCTGATAAGATTAAGATAGAATGTTTCCATCCTACTAAATGTTACATTTGCATATGTACAGACACACACATATGTTTGCAAAATACAGCCTGCTAACAGACACCTTTTTTTTCCTGAAAGTTTTATCTGTGGAGAAAAAAAATTAAAAATCCTATTTTCAACACAGAAAAAAACCCCTTCAGAAAGTTTCTAGTCACAAGTGAATACACCAGTAAAAAAGTAAGCCTGACTGTTCTGTAAAGCCACCATACCATGAGGTAATGTTCCAGATGGCTTAAACTACCCCAAAACTCTAGGTACTCTGGAGTAAGTATGGACGATTAAAGTAACGCGGGAGGCAACGGCTTCTCTGTAGCTTTTCAGTATGCATACACTTTGACTTGAGAGAAAAAGGAATCTGTTCCCAGATGGTTTTGCTGTACAAGTGGGATGCATTTTCTCTGAGCTGAACGTGAGTTCAGCTGCAGTCATGCCGCAAGTCTCTGATCTGCTGCTTCCCATTTCTGTGGCTGGCTGGAGCTTCATTGCGGTCTGCCCTCAACTCTACAGTGATCTCGCTCTCCATTGTAGGGTGACCACCTCCATCTTCTTCCAGGACTGTTCCCAGATGGTTTAGCTGTACAAGTGGGATGCATTTTCTCTGAGCTGAACGTGAGTTCAGCTGCAGTCATGCCGCAAGTCTCTGATCTGCTGCTTCCCATTTCTGTGGCTGGCTGGAGCTTCATTGCGGTCTGCCCTCAACTCTACAGTGATCTCGCTCTCCATTGTAGGGTGACCACCTCCATCTTCTTCCAGGACAGAAAAAAAAAGAGAAGAAAAAACCCACATGTTGATTGTATTGAATCACAAAACCAACATCACGCTGTGGTGGAAATTTCTTCCTCACCCTGATGCCTCCTCTCAGCTTTCTGTCTTTGCTTGGAGCCAGTGGTTTCTGGAACCATCAAGTCCTACATTTAATCATGCCAAGTCCTCTCCTGCATGCACCACCGCTCAGTCCTAAGCCCTTGAGGGGGAAGCCCAGGCTAGCAAAGCCATGCAAACACACTGATGAAAGCCCATGTCAACAACGTACGCATACGACCTCCTTACCTCACTGGATTAATGATTTCTTTGGTAGACTCACTGTCAGTTTTACAAGCACAGACGCAAGGCAGGAAAGGGGATGAAGGGAGTGCCGAGAGAGAAAGCATCAAAGTTTAATGACAAAATCATGGCTGGCTTTGCCAGGGCATTTCATTATATAAGTTGAGCAGTAAGATCATTTCCTACACCCCTGTGACCAAAGGAATGCAGGGAGCACGCGGCTGGAACCAGCCAGTGAAATGGATAGCTCACTGACTCCAGGAACAGGCGTAGGCTGTCCCAGCCACCACAGCGTAGAAGTGCAGCCTTGCCAGTGAATGAAAGAGCTGCTCCAGCATTTCTCTAACTCCAGTCCAGGGGATTAAACGATTCACTCCAGGGTTTGCAAGGGAAAGCCTTAGTAAGCAAGCCAAAGGCAGTGTGTAGTAAGCATGCAAGGAGTTCAACTCAGGATTCCTTATTAAAATAAGAGAAATGAACAATGGTAAAGTAAAATTCCAGCAGCATAAAAGCAAAAGGTTCTGTGTTTCTGCAGAGTCCTGGCTGAAGGGCTTGTAATGCAATGCTGCTGCTTTTTGTGTTATTTCATTTTTCCAAAGCCATCCCCCCATTACACACACACACGCTTCTACCTCCTAACCTTGTACATTAAGGGATCTGAAGCTGAATTGACTTTCTTATCTATGCATGTACTGCCCATTGTCCTTAGCTCACTGAATTATAAATTGCACATGATAACAGCAAATATTAACAGGCTGATTAGCAGTTTTAAGACAAGAAAAGAGACATAAAAGCACTTATCTCCCCAGAGATACCTCTTCAAATAGGGACCAGCTTGTTTGGTCTGTTTCAAAGACAACTGTAGCGGTCAACAAGCTTCCATGACTAATGTCAAACTGGTGGACTATCACCTGCACAAGCTAAAAAACCACCCTAAAATTTAAGCTGTAGTCTGGAAGTGAATGCGTATCCTCCCTCGTGCTTATGGTGCACCAAGCTTGCAAGATTCATGAAGCTTAAAAACAGGCAGCAAATAGGGGAGTCTGGCTGTAGTGGTTAGTGGTCTCTGGTCGAGGCTTCTGGGGTCTAAAATAAAATATAAATGCCTTTTACAGAAATCTCCCAGAAAGCTACTCAGAGTAGGAAAATATTTTAGGACCTACCTTTCTCAATGGTTATAGCCCTAAAACAACACCAATGGCCTCCCAGCATCCCTCCCTTTTTTTTTTTTCCATCTGATAAATGTAGATATCTCACCACCTGCAATTCTGGCTTTCAGAATTTCATTCTAGGAGCTTAATTCTCCTCACCTCTCATTATAGAGGGAAGCAAGGTGCTGATTGACCAACTTCCAGATGTTTCATCACAAAGCGCTGCAACGTCTGTGCCCTTTTGTGGAAAGACAACCTTGTTGCAACTGTGTAATCATCAAAGATTTCACGGAAAGACAGTATTTTTTTATTAGATTGGATACACAGAGATAAGGAAAAATCAAAACTTGAAAAATAAATAACACAAGTTCCTTCATAGCAAGGCCTTCTTTGGGGGTGAAACAGGACCAGCAAGTTTGTGCTTGGGTTCTAAAGTATACTTCACTTATGCAGTTGGTTCACATCCAAACTGTGTAAAAGAAGTGGCTGGCATCATATCACAAACCATAAGCTGTTCATGGATGATGGGGCAGGAGCAAGAAAACACTGCACCTGCTCTTGACATAAAGTTAGAAGTAACTAAAAAGAGACATCTTTGTTTTAGGCAATTGTACATCTACTGTCAGTCCCTTCTATTTGTATATGCATAATGTAAAGAAAAGCACAGGATAAGGGGTAATGGGTTTAAATTGAAAGTGGGGAGGTTTAGATTAGATATCAGGAAGAAGTTCTTCCTGGAGTGGGTGGTGAAGAGGTTGCCCAGAGAATCTGTGGATGCCCCATCCCTGGAAGTGTCCAAGGCCAGGCTGGATGAGGCTTGGAGCAACCTGGGCTATGGAAGGTGTCCCTGTCCATGGCAGGGGGGGTGGAACTAGATGATCTTTAAGGTCCCTTCCAACCCAAACCATTCTGTGATTCTATGATTTCACATGATTATCAACAGGGGTATACATTATACAAAGCCATTTTTGAACTCTGGAGAAGCTTAGAACTCAATACAAGTTCTACCCCCATCTCCCACATCTAGTCACAAGTCAAGTCTGGACATGTTAATTGAATAGTTTGCAAACAAGCATCATCTCATAGAGGCCTCCAGAAGTGCTTAAAATAACCAGAGGCTATGTAATTTTATTTTTCCCAGTTACTATTTTTATCCAGAGATTTGCTTGCCTCTGTTGGATTATGAGGTTCCTCACTGCTTTTGCTGTCATGTTTGCAAATGCTCCTGAGGATTTTCATGCAGAATATGCCTGCTATTGTAAACAGAGAAAGATGTGCAAAAAAGGTATCACCTGAAATCTGTTGGGTATTTACCTTGTTTAGGCATAGAGGATGGAATATTCTTTATATTCCATGGTCTCAGATATTTGAACCTGCTTTTATTGAGTGAGGAATTATTGACTAGGACATATAAGTGATAAGCTGTTCTTTCTCAGAAAGTGCTCTGAGTTTTACTTTCTTCCTAAACTGACTTCAGATATAAGACTTTCTGGCAGAGTCATCCCTATGAGGCCAAGCAGCCTTCATGACATCATAAACTCACTTTGCATTGCTAAATCCTACTTTTCATCCTGCCTCAGACCAAGAATCATTATTATGACTATTAAATTATAATGAAACTATTAATACAATCCATGTTGACGTTATGACTACTAGTTTGCACAATTTCCTTTAATCTCATCATACTTTGTGTTTGAGAGGATTGATGCATTAAAAAAAATATCACAAAGGTTTTGGGGACCCCAAAGGTCTTTCCCAACCTAAATTATTCTATGATTCTATAATTCTGTATTCTGAAAATCCTAATCCCTCTTTTTCTCCCCTAAAATGGGCTCATGCCCTAGTAATTTACTCACTCACCTGTATTACCTGGGTTTTGGATTGAGAAAAGCATGTTGCTTTCTAGGAAAAAAGGGAAAGGGCCAATGGGCTGGACAATTTCAATCTGTGATAGAAATGCCGCTTAATACGGTGTCAAAAATTATTTGAAACAGACCCCTTGGTGCCATCTGATAAAACTGAAATGTTGTCCTTTAGGCTGAGCCACCCCAGGTTGGAAGTTGACATTTTAACCTTTTCCCATGAAAAAAAATCACCACACTTGTTCAGAGAAAAAGTAAAAAACAAATAAACAAACAAACAACCCAATACTAAAGTCCTGCCTTGAAGCCTTTATAAATCTACTGGTATGAGACAGAGCAGTGATAGATGTAAGTCCCGTGCCAGAACCAAGAGGGCAAGACAGGGTTCCTTGGTGGGACTCTGCTATGGCCAATGACTTGGTTTCGAAGCTGTTGCCATTGCAGCAGACTGCCAGGCATCTCACTCATGGTTTGCAGGAATTCATCCCACCACAGCCTGATGTGCACAAGTATGCAAGAGCAGCCTATGGCCGCAACAATATAGTCATGCATTTAGGTCCTCAATCTGCCCTTTGTGCTGACTGACATAAAGGATGAGCTGCGTGGTAAGCAGATATCCTCGTTTGATTTATCTTAAGCCGATAACTTATTCCACTTACGCTACAGCATCAAGGTTTAAAAAGAGATGTCCCAGCTGACCTCCAGCAACATCCACCCAGCCCCAGTCCCTGTTGGCTCTCGTCAAAGTCCTGTCTGTCAAGCACTTGCAGACTTTCAGCCTCTGCAATCTCGCTATCACGGGCAGCAAGAGTTTGTATACAAAGCTGTCACCACTCTCATGAGTGGGTGGATTTTCCAGCTCATCTGTAACCTGAGTGGCACTTCAGCCCTGGGATCTTTCTTCCTAGTGTCAACAGCATGCAGCACTGCACTATCCCGTTACACATTATCTTCGATCAAGTTGATGGGCAGAAGGGAACAGAGCCAGAAGTAATTGTGACAGGCTGGGTGTTTTTACAGGCACAATAGTTAATGGGCTGGTTAATGTAAAGGATTAGTCCCTTCATCCCTGGGACATATGAGAGGGGAGGAAGGGGGTGGTGCTACTCAGTAAGCCCCAGTAGGAAATGCCACGATCAGCTTGTAATCAGAGAGAAACAAATAAGAAAAATCCTTTATAATATCTTGTTGTTGGCACCAGGGATGGCATTTCGAGGTCCTGATGCTCATGACACCCAACACAAAAATCAGAGCCTTAATATGAGCTGTGCTTCAGGAGACAAGAAAGCTAAACAGATGCCCTTCGTCCTCAGCCATGGGATGAGATGCGAAGGCAAGGGGGAAGCTCTCAGCAGTGCTGTGAGGACATCAGGCCTCCTCTCCCAAAAACTCCTCCCAGCAGATGACTCAGAGTGCTATGCCTGTGTGCCGGGGGGTTCAATAAGCAGTCCCCCGAGGCATTGCTGCATGCCGGAGCTGTCTGTGTGTACGGTGGACATTTACCACATTGCCTCAGACAGCAAAGCCTGTAGAGCCGACCCTGAGGCTCCAGTCTCTCCCTGTGCATCCACCTTACATTACAGCAGCATTATCCAGAGGAGTCCATCAAGCACTATTGTATCACTCCTAAGTGCCCAAGCTTATAGGATTTATGGCCATATGCTCGCATGGCTTATGCATCACAAAGTTTAGAAACCCTTCCTCCAAATTCTTCAGGCAGGCTAAAACCTCCTGGATCAGCTTACAGCACAGAGACAGTCCTAGTGAGACACTCCCCAGAAAAGGGGCTAAGCACCAGAAGAAAAAGGACCTCCATCAGCAGAAATCTAGGAGGAGTTAGAGCTGGCTTGATAACATCCCAGTAAGGAAGGTCAACCACATGATGGTAGAAATCTGGGGCAGTAGACAGGACTGTTCTCCCTCGTGTCACTAAGCTAGAGAGATGAAATTGCAGTAGTCAAATAGTTTTCAGGTATGGTTTAGCATATATTTATTTGGGTTTTGCATTAGGATACTGGGAATTAACCATGCCCACAGGCCAAATCTCTATCATCAGTATTGCAAAGTGATGTTTAGTATCTTCCTTACCACAGTAACTTTCACACAGTCCCAACTACTTTAAAGAAAATGGTTAAATTGGTGAAAAGATAGATAAAATTATCTCCTTCCTTCCTTTCTCTGCCCAGATGGCACCCTAATTTCAGCAACAAGAAATATAGGGCAGAAAAAAAATAATTTTAACTTCCTTTTCTTTTCCTTGCTTTAATATAATCTAATTATTATTTCATGTTCCAATATTTAGGTGAAGAGGAAAACATACAGGAAAAGGTTTAAAAGTAAGCTAGTGATTTTTCCATCTTTAGTCAATTCACATTCACTTCAGCAGCATCATATTACTCCCATTATTACCATTAGCAGCCAGCTAATTCCAAGGATCCAGTCACTGTGCTTCTTTCTGTACAATCACTATCTTCCCTTCTATAAGTATCTGTAATTAGGATTTGGGTATACCCTAAAATTGCTTTCTTTTTTTTTTTTTCCAGCAGACTGGATCCTGTGGGAATTGCTTATGCAGTCTCACAGCCTGCTCTGGTAAACAAAAGAAAGGTGGGCTTGCACCTCTGAATACCCTCGGGATTTGAAGGTAGCAGGGGTTTGAGAGCAGGTAGAAGAGCTGATGAGGCTTGGAGTATGGTTTGGGAACAGAGAGAGATTAACTCAGCTGAAGAAGTCTTCTCCATAGATATGTATAAAGTGAGAAGAGATTGATCCCACCCTGTTAGTCTAATTTACAAGACATGACTGCAGAATATTTTATTATTATTATTTTTACTATTATTTTGTAATTATGATCTGTAGTGACACCCACTAAGAACCAATCCTTTGTTTATCCATTGAGGACCCTTATTCCTCTTTCCTGAACATGCATGTAAATTCTATAGAAAATCAAATATGTATTTCGCTTTTGCTTCACATACACAAAAAGATTCAAGTTCAGAGAGGTGAATTTTCTGCACAGGGCATGCTCCAGGTTTAGAAATGTTCCATGCAAAAAGGTTGAAAACAACTGTGTTCCTGTTGTGAAATATGAGTGTCACAGAGAAGTCTAAAGGAAAGTGATTGTTCTGTTCTCAGATCAGGGCTTGAGTAGCTTTCAGAAAATTAGCCAGGGGCAAAACCCCAAACTGTGTCACTAATATATAGCACTGAATAGCCAGTTTCTAAGAGAGATCCTTTCATTTTTGGACACTGAATGGGCCAAGATTTTTTGTAGCCCCACCTTAGAGGCAAGTAGATGGTTTTACAATACCAGTTAGAGTTTAGACATGCTGTGTTTTGGGAAATAGTGAATGTTCTAGTAAGTCCAGCAAGAACAAGGTCCTCACTTAGCAAGGGACTCCCAAATGCAATGGAGCTGGAAAACACCCTGCATCAAAGAGCTTAGAGACAAAGAAAGTATTATCATGCTCATTAGAGATCAAGACATCAAGAGATTAAAGACTTGATTCTTATATCTGTAAAAATGTGTGCACTATTCTGGCATTGTAAAGGGACACTTAAATGACACTTAATTACAGATAGTTATTATAAAGTATGTACTAAATCTGCTATGCAGAATGGTCAGTGTTGAGAGATAAAACAAGGGGAGCATTTTTCATATTTTCAACCGATTCATAAATAAGGTAAAGAAGTAAGATAACATGCCCAAGTTACAGAGGAAATTTGTGGCAAAACTGTTAATGAAGCCTAAACAAGCAAGTTCTGATCAAGAACCTGTACTTTTCAGGATTTATTTTGGGTTTTGGGGTTTTTTTTTCCTGTATAAGTCATTTAAACAAATATATATTTTAGAAAAGACTAGAGCTGTTTCAGCTGGAAGTGGACTTTTTAAATGGCCTTTCTATAGAAAAGTAATGTCCCAACTCTCAGCATAAGGGGGGAAAAGAAAACAAATAACTTCAGGAAATAGTTACAGCAAATTTGTCACCGATAAAGAAGTCAGTAGTTTAAATTGGACACACCTCATTTATAGCTCTATGTTGATTTCACCTGCAAGGGCAAGAAACAAAAGAGTAGAAAAAATCACGTAGAGATCACACACTGTTTTCAGCAACCTTTGCTTTGCCAAGCAAAACCCAATTCAGTTCTGTGTCAGACCAAAAGCAAATCTATACTCCATGAATCAAGATAATGTTTTCAATTAACAAAGGAGCAGGAGTGAGGGGAATAAAAAGAAGGAGAACAGTTAAGAAGTACAGTTAATTAATGTAAGAATTTGACTGGATTAATCCACATGTTCGTTTCAAGCCGCTAAGCTTTGGGCTTCTGCACCTGGACCATTCAGGTTGCCTTCCACGCTAACAAAACAGCAAACCTGACTCAACATAAACAGTGTTCCGTACCACAGAAAAATGACGTCAATTTAGGATTTATTTATACAAGGCAAGCTTAGATTAGAAGTAGCAGATGAGAAAAGGGATGAGAAAGGATGAGGGAGAAGCAAAAAAACCCAAAATAATTTAGATCAAAGCCTTTGTTCAGCAAAGAACTGAAAATGTGTTGTGTGTTAAGCATGTGCTTAAGTCTTTCGGGGGAGGGGGGGAAACCCCACGACCCCAAACATGCAAGTCAAGTGTGACCCTTAATTACCAAAGAAAACTTCACATTTATTCCAAAAGAACTGAAATAATTGTTGTTCTTGATTAAGAAAGCAATTTATTTATTTTGTTAGCAGTTTCCATATGGTTGAGACATGTCCAAACATGCAGAGGAAATGATATACACTTCCAAGGTGTTAGCATATGGGGTAGCAGCAAAAAAGATATAGGGAAATGACTAAAGGACAGCCATACCTGCCCAGCTCAGGTATCTGTTCTCTCCAGCATCATGTCTCCTACAGCTGCCATAGTTACAGACCCTGAGCCTAGGGCAAGCCCTGAGTGATCTAGCTCAAAGATACTCGCCCACTACACAGTGATGGGTACCTCAAAGGTTTCGAGAGCTCTGAGACTGTCAGGGGATGAGGATGCCCAAACTGATGACCATTTCCACTGAGAAAGCATCTGAGTCAGAAGTCTCAACCCTTTCCATGGTGAGCCCAGCTTGGACCTAGTAAAGAGTCACAGGATGTTGGCGCTCTCTCCTGCTCTCACAATTATGTTTTTATTGTAGGTTTTGGTCTTTGCTAGTAGGTTTTATGTGTATTGTACAGTGGGATGTGTCTCCTAGCGAGGCAGTATAAAGGCAGCCTGCTGCGGTCAGGCTAGACTGAGACATCTGTCTTTCACACATCTGAGATCAGAAGACACAGATCCAAAACAGGGTCATTAAATAGTCAATTTGAGCCTCAGCCACTGCTTTCCAAACATGGTGTAAGGTTTGATTTCTACCCAGATCAATTATTAACCCCTTATAAACTCAACAATGAGTATCAAATGGATATTCTGACACCCTCCATCACATGTGAGCTCAGATTCATGCCAAAAATACAACAGCGTCTCACAGGCTGAGCAGGACAAACTTGATGGTCTGAATTTCCCCCTTCCTTAGTGTGGGGAAAGAGATGATATTACTGGACAGGATGGAAGCTCTGCATGTGTCAAGACTGCAGAAAGCCACAACCAAGTAGTGTACTTAAAAACCACCTTTCATGCCAAAGGATTGTATGTCCCTTACGAAGCCATTTAAGGAGGATATGAAGACAGCATGCAAATATCAGGAAGAAGAAATTGAACTTAAAATAGGATTAATCCAGAGCACTGTCATTAATGTAACCTATTGGAGAGTGCATTTTACAGATTCTAAACAGATTTTTCTTCAAGTACCACATGAGCAAACAGATTCAACAAAGTAAAATGATGCAACATGGAAAGTAGCATGTAATGGCCAAAGCAGCAGGCCACGTAGTCTCTTACTCCACAGTGGTAGCTGACTTGAATACAGGGCAAAATATGGGTACACCTGCACATATGTGGATGCGCCTATTCAGATATAACCATACTTTCACACATGTGCAAAGACACACGTCACAGCTGAGAAGGTGTGAGCACTTACAAGGCGTTATAGCTCCAAGAGAATGAAGATTTACCAGGTAGATAACAAGTATCCAAGCAGTGTGGGATTAGGCAATGCTCATCTCTTAACCGCCTGTGACTGTTAGTGATAATTCTGTGCAAATCTGCATGAGAAAATGAGCAAGGGTTCACTGGCCTCATTCTAAAACCCATCGATGCCAGCTGTTTCCTTTCCAGAAAAACTCATAACTAGGCAGACAGGATCAGTCTGAGATGTAATATTTCTGTTTGAAAGCCCAAATGGAGTACAATCTTACCAGAATACGGGGCTGATCCACACTTCATGATGAAGAATCAGGGTGAATCCTGAAGAGAATGCTCAGGATTTAAAAAATTATTCACTAACTGACTGGAAAAAAAGGTGATATTCTGTGGTTAAACATTGTAAACAGAAACAAAACAAAATGAAGGTTATTAAGTGGTTAATTCCCAACCTTTTGCCAATAATCACCTGAAAATCTGCCTTTTTTTTTTTTCTGGCTAGCCCACATAGTTGTCTAGACAACCAACACCTGCTCTTAATTAATGACTAATATCCCAAACCGGAAACAGTACTCCCTTATAACACAGACGTGACCTCTGATCATCTCCTTCTACCAGCAAATGTTCAAAACAGCTGACGACGGCCAAGCCCGGTTAACATCGCCCACCTGCTGCTGCGGCTACTGAAGCCTGGACTGCTCCACTGTGCTGCGTCCTTTAGGGGCTTGGTTTTGTTTTTTCTGCTACGCTGTGTGCAGTGACCTGAACTGGCACAAATCCGGCACTCACAAACTTGGAAAGAAAGAGGAAAATTAAAAAAAAAAAAAAAGGTGTCGGCTGCATGTTTTCTTCCCAGAGAAAGGCATGTCTGCTGCATTCCCTTAGTGCAGCTGACAGTAGCTTGTCTCCTAATCCCCTCAGATGAGCAGGAGGCCTTCATTCACAGTGGTCTACAATTAGGGACATCAGGGTGTCCCTGCAGGGATCATCTTCAGAGTCAGTGCAGTATTTACTTTAAAGTCAACCAGACTCCACCGCCAGCCCAACAACCCAGAAGAATCCTGACAGCCAAGACCTGTGTGATTCTGGCTGTCAGACTAGGAGGCAAAGCTCCTCCAGCAGAAAAAGTGAGCAGCAACTCTGGACACCTCCAGTGAAACTTGTCTTTTTAGCTCTGATCACAGTAATACATCAGAAGTTCTCCAGCTTTACCTAGCCATTATACAGAAGAGTACAGACCACTGAGAGCCTGCCTCCAGTGATGCTGATCATTGGGTGGTGTTGCCTTCCTAAAAAAAAAGACAAAATCTTATTTTGTGGGGGTCATATGCAGAGGATAGCTGATGTTGACCTTGCTTCCTGAAAAAAATGGGCCAAGTGTAGGACCACAATGTGAGAAAGCCCCAGGTGACATTTTCCTGTCTAATAAACTGTCTGTTTCTTCTCAGTCTAAAGCCTGTATTTCCAAGTCCATTTAATTAGCACTGAATATTTAGAAGTCACAATTTTAACTGAGGGAGCAACCATTTACACAAAGATTTACCTTTTCTTACTAGTATCTCAGACTTCCATTAGCAACAAAATAAAGTTGTGGGACTGTCTCTGGATGCTGGGACTTGGTCATTCCTGGTACTCATTTGTTAACACTGATGATATTAGCCCAGATGAACTAGCAAACTTGCAGGTAACTCTTAAGTGCTGTTTGGGAGTTAACATAGAAAGGAACCATTCCCAGGAGCCTGCTTCCATGCAGCCAAGCAGTTCTGAAGAGTGATTATCAGCATATGCAGAATTTGTTCCTTCACAACTTGTCTCTGTGGTGGAGGATAAGCATAAATGTAACCTCAGGATCATAACAAATGATATAACAGAACCGAGACAGACCTTGCTGCTTATTGTGATATCCAAATTCCAGAAAGCAATGACTCAGACACATTTTCCAGCGCTGCTGGATGCTGGTTTCCCATATTGCTGTGATAAGCCCTCCACAGTGCAGGTGGCCTGTGGTCCAGCTATGATCCCAACTTCTCTCCTCCGGATTGTTCACCTGATTTTTGACATTGGTCACTTAGGTCTATTCAAACCAGACCATGCTAGGCATCAGCTCGTAATTGAAGGAGGGAACAGACACCTAATTACCCACATAAGTGAAAGCTGGCTTGTTAGCTCGTATGGACCCCTGTAACTATTGATTTCACACCAAGCATAGATGTGACCTGTAATTCAATCTAGCGCCTGTGAGCAGCAGAACTCCTCAAGGGAAAAAATACACCGCTGAATGCAGAGAGCTGGAGTGGAGATCGAAGCAAAAAATTAAATTAACTGAAAACTTGCAGTTTTCTCCCATTCCAGGATGGATTTCCTCTCAAGCTTTCCACGCCTTCTGCAACCAGATGCAGACCTTGATGTGAAGGCAGTGATTTCACACCCATGCGCAGGCGTTTGCATGTGTGTGTGCGCATATACTTTCTCATTTCTGGTTGCATGCTGTGAACAGGGCTTAAGCTTACAAAACTGGTTTACAGCCTGGGGAAAGGACACTGGTTTTACTCTTGCTTTTTTGACTTGAGCTGGGAGGGAGAGGACGGGGTGGGTTGAGAGGTGAATGGTGCAGATCTGCAGAAGAGAGATGAGATGGGAAGGCAAAAAGAGGAAAGAAGAGGAATTTGTGGGATTTGTTCCAGTTCATCCACCTATTAATAAAGGGCAAATGAGGAGTGACAGGGAGGTAACACTGAGCAGACCTCCACCATTTCGCAAACCATTGCCTATAATTTCAGGGAGTAGGAACTCCAGCTGACAGATTTTTGGAGCCGGCCACCGTGCTGTCATGGAGCTGGGGAGAGGAATAAGAGGGGAGTGACTGGGAGGGGGGCAGAGCATGCAGAGAGGCGAGGAAGACAAGCAAGGCTGAGGTCAACGGCGAGGTGTCAGTGGCAGCTCACATTCCATGGTCTTCTGTCGCAGGCGCAGCAAAAGCCACTGCTCAGTTTGGATGCACTCGGAGAAGGAGCACTTCATAAACTCTGCGCACAACCACGGCAGAGCTGGGAAAAGCCAGCCAGCTCGTCTCCTCCGGATGGCTGCTTACGCTGCATTACCTGACATTTTCCCCGACCCAGCTTTACATGACTCAAGTGCCGGAGGTTGCATTAAGGAGGTGCGAACATCATGAGTCTGGATACCAGCCAAAGCTCACGAAGGTCAAGAGGGGATTATTTCCACTAACTTCAACTGGACTTTCAATCAATTCCAAATTCAGCCTGAGATTTTTCCTGCATGTACCCAAGAAAATGAGGTGATGTGCCATATCACCTCGTGGGACCACATAGGAGTGACTCACTTAGTGTCCCTCTCTCTTGGCAAATTTGCTGAGGACATATGGGAACATTCCTATTTGAGGTTCATGGAAAATGGGTGGCCTATCAGGTATTTTTGCTATTTTCTCAGAAGTGGCCAAGACAATCTTTTGGGCAGGAAGACAACATGTAAAATCAGGGCTGGAAATGTAATAAGGTGATTATCAAATCTTGGGATGAGTTCCTTGCTTTGGGGACATTTTCAGTCACCAAGGACAGATGGCTCAGACAACCAGGCAGCCAAACTTCAGCTGCTGCTCCTTCACACACAAATACAGGATGAGAGCAAGTTTCTAACCTGACAAGAGGCACCGGGAGGGTAAAGGCATTGAAGTCAGTGAGGCATTTCAATGTTATGATTGAGGTGGAGTTGCTCCATTACCTTGGTAGGTCCTCATCTAGTTTAACTGCCTTTGCAGATCTCACTCAATGTGCTGAAATGTACCTTCAGCTTTGCCATCAGCTCTCAAATAAATTACCATGGAGAGGTGTTTAGAGACCCCATAGTTAGCAATGTGTTTTGAGAAAAGCACTAAAGAATGATGAAGAGTTGGTGAAATTTTATGTTACAAATATTTTTACAGCTTTAGCCCTATTTTTAGTTAACAAATCATCTATGGACCAATTATAATTTCCTTCACACATATTAAGTACACACAAGAATTTGCCAAACACACTGGTGCTAACCCCAAACATTCAAAATCCATGAGTCAGCCCTCTCTTCTTTCCCCCCTCCCATCCCAGGAATATTATCGACCTAAACTTCATCAGACTTTTATAAAAATAAATGTAGGCCCTTTTTATTTGCCTTCTCATAGTGGAAATGTTTCCATTTTGCCTTTTTATAGTTTCTTCTGCACTTCTGAGGATTATTACTTTATTTTCTTTTTAAAGGAAGCTTTAGATTTCCTTATAATTACTTGTCTTTCAGAGTGAGGTTGTATAAAAAACTCTCCAGGTAAAGATTGAGACAAAAGCACACACAGTCCTTGGATTTTCCCATTCTGGTTATACCCATGTAGTCTTAGCTGTTTTTTCTTCATCATGTGGAATATGCAGGCAAGTAAATACCATGATTACTGTTCTATCTTCCCATTTGGGATGGTAGATGGATTGAGGGCATAGTCAGACCCTGATAAGTGTGTTCTGGAGCAATTTGAAAGCTTTCACTCTTTCTAAATGGAAAGTCATGCCCCCTTTCTCCAAGCTGGTCATGGTGATTAAGGGTCATTATTCACTTGCCTAAACATAGGTGTCCAAGGCCATCTGAGATGCTCCAGGGTATTCCAGGTGGTCTTCAGTACTGGAGGACCATAAGCCTTCTGCAAGTCCTGTCTGGTATCTACCAGCCCCACGAGGATGTCCTAGACCCCTAAGAGCCTTGAATAGCATAAGGCATCTATTTTTAAGGAACTGTGTGCGCTTTCTCCAGTGTACTGACAAAGTTACAGTCCAGAGGGATGATCAGAGGGCTGGAGCACCTCTTCAATGAAGAAAGCACCTCTCCTGAGAGAATTTGGCTTGTTCAGCCTGGAGAAGAGAAGGCTCTGCGGAGAACTTACAACACCTTCCAATACCTGAAGGAGGCCTACAAGAAAGTTGTGGGAGGGACTTTTGACAAGGGCCTGTAGTCACAGGACAAGGGGTAATGGGTTTAAACTGAAAGTGGGGAGGCTTAGATTAGATATCAGGAAGAAGTGCTTCCTGGAGAGGGTGGGGAGGCACGGGGACAGGTTGCCCAGAGAAGCTGTGGATGCCCCATCCCTGGAAGTGTTCAAGGCCAGGCTGGATGAGGCTTGGAGCAACCTGGTCTAGTGCAAGGTGTCCCTGCCCATGGCAGGGGGGTTGGAACTGGCTGGTCTTTAAGGTCCCTTCCAACCCCAACCATTCTATGATTCATCCAGCATCACTGCAACTTACTAAACCATTCACAATCCTCTGCCTCTAGCCCCCAGAAAAATGTGGTTACTAGAGTGATGTACTGCCCAAATAATCATCTCTTCAAATCTGTGCAAGTACTGTGACACAGATGTCTCCCCTTCTCCCATGTGTCAAAACAAAGGAGAGATCTCTCTTATTTGTGAAAACACCACAAAGCCTCTGTGTGGGGATTTGGGACCTTTCCTCTGCTGCTGCCAGTGTAGCTTGTATTAGACAAATACTTAAACCACAAGTTGCTAATCATCAGAAGGTTTCAACACAGGGTGAGCTGGACCATCCTTTTTTAATTACAATAATATATCCTGAATTTTGTTCTTAGAGTTTTTTGTAGTGGATTATACCTTTAGCTCACTGCAAAACTTGTCTGACAAGACTGCAGAGCTATCAGTTAATCTTAACTAATTTGTAGGCTTTTGTATATTAAATAGTGTAAAACACCATTGAACATAATGCAAGAAATCAATCAGAACATGAAGAAATAAAATGGATGCACATGCTTAGATTTCCTTTAGATATGGTAGTAGGAAATTTTAGATAAAATTATTAAATAGTATAATGTATAAAATTTAAATTAAATTAAATAAATAACTGGGCAGCAAACACATCTTTAAGGGAAATATTGAGTATTTCCCTGGCAGACATCAGAAAGCCAGCTTGTTCAAAGCAGGAAAGAAGTATATATTTTCTCTTAGATCCAATAAGAGGATGTTATTTTAGCAGTGATACACATTCTTATCTAATACAAACTATATGCTAGTAGTAATACTATCCTAGGATTTTATAATAGTGGTGAGAGAGTGTGAGAAAATCTCCATTCCACTGCAGTGCTCTTAATACCCTGAACCTGTGCTCAAAATGAGGTTTCATCTGCAGTCTCCCCAAAGCTTTCTTTGTACCTTATTACTGAACTAAGGCTGCAGAAGGTTTTTCATCCCTAAAACACCAATCATGTTTTACTTTAATTTTGAACATCAGCATTTTTTTTATTATTATTCATGTTGTACTTATTTCTAAATATCAAATATCCATAAATGAATTCTCCATGAGTTTCCATTCTGCTGATGGGGCCATGAAGGAGTAAAAGCTCAAGAAATCCTTGTCCCCTTTGCTTTCATCTATTACAGAGGACCAGTTTGTAGATGCCTGTACCAGAGGAAAAGTCACAGCCTCATCAGCCAGCACTCACAGAAATGAAGCAAAATCACGCCAGAATTCCAGCTCTTTTTCCTAGTGTGTACCAAAACTCCTTGGCAAGGAAGAGCAGAGAACTGGATGGATGTTTCTGGATAACCAGGACCATGTACACCTGCAGAAGTCCAGAGACCATGCAGGAAGAGAAGAGCCTTAGAAGCAGAGCTGTTCCTGTCTGAGTAATTTTACAAGGGATATGTAGAAGCTTGACTCTCATTTTAAGGTCATAACTTAAATATATGTTTAACTACCAGTGTATGTAGAGTTATGCATGAATCGCAGTCTGAATTTCTACATGGCTGAAGCTTCCAAGAGCATTTTGGTGTTCTTTGCACTCAGGACTTTCTTTCTCATCTAATTGAACAGGGCCACAAAAATGCTTAGCAGATATAATATCATCTGTAAAAAGCTTCTTTTTGGACCAGTCTTCATTACCGTGCACTGTGGCAGACACAGAAGTAAATCCCTCCTGGCCTGTGTGGCTTTATGAGACTCCAGGAAAAAAAAATAAAATAAAATTAAAAAGCGAAATTCACCAGATCAGCTTTCTAAGCAGTGACTTTCCTTACGCTTTCCTAGAAACCCTGGTCTGCTTTTCCCATCTTCTGCCAAGCTGTATAGAATTGGATGAGCATAATTTTTCTTTTTCTTCTTCCATGCAAGCTAGTGCCAGTGCAAGTTTATTATTGTAACTTAACCCTCTCTTGCAAAGTGCATTTAAAGCACCTGGCTCTACATTTTGAATGAAATCGGAACTGACCCTACTTTGCTGAAAATTTAGCTGCTCTTTATTTGACTTGCAGGGTTTTAAGTCAGCTGCAATGGGTTGGGGTTAAGAGAGTCTCTGGTGAGGAAAACCTGTAGGAGGAGGGAGCAGCTGGAGGTAAAACAGACGTAAAAAATCCCTGAGATGATCAGAGATCGTACTGTTTGTCAGTCTTCAAATTCTACCTGCCCTGATGCAAAGGAGGAGACATTTGAGGAGCATTATTTGTTTGTTTGTTTGTTTTGCTTTTTTCTTTTAAATAGAATTACAGAGGCCTTTAACAAAACTGAACCTTGAGGTCAGGGAATGAATGGGTGTCTGGAGGCTGCCTTCACTATAAAGGGAGAATTGAGAGACTAGCGCAGACTTAAATAATTTGCAGACATCTGATATTAAAATGAGAGAAATCCCACCCCCACATCTACTGACTGGGAACTGTGCCCTGCAGACACTTTTAATGGCTAATGTGGCTCCACGCACCCTAACCTTCCAGGAATGCTTTTTGCTGGGATATTTATTGATTTTTCTGGATCTAAACAAAAGCACAGGAAAGAAAAAAAAGTAGTATTAGTAATAAAAAAGGTAGATAAGATGAAAAACAGCTGAAAATCCAGTTTTAGAAGAAATCCTTAGAGGAGCTGTCTGCAAAGGCATCCTGAAGATGTGGCAGCTTTGTACATCTGGTACAACCAGGTCAGGATGTCAAGCACAGTTGAAGAAGTTAAAAAAATCACTGAGCAGGAGTCATTAAGGGCACCCATCACACTAAGACTGGTAAACCGTTCTGCAGTCTCATCTGCCCCCAGTGAGATGCTTTTGATCAAGAGCAGTGATTGCAAGCTGTGAAGTTTTTTTATTAAAAAATGGGTTATATCAGAATCTAAAGTGTCCAAGGGCTAATAAACTAATAAACTCATTTGGAGTTTTATGTAGTTGTTGTTAATGAAAGTATTATTTCTTTAATGTTAAAAAAGGAATTCCAAGTAAAACGGGATTTTCAAATCAGACGCAATATTCTGAAACCAAGTATTTAGCTCACTTTGCAACATCCCTCTTCCATTTCATTTCTAATCATAAGAATGATCCTCTGACAAGGATTCATTTAAGACAGGTTCCTGTGAAATAAGTCAATTTTCCCTCTAAATATGTGTATCTAGCTTCAACCACACCAGAAAATAGTTGTATACACCAACTTTGACAGGATTAGATTTTAGATTACTAATATTGGCTGAAATGAACTCTATACCACCCCAGTTTCCACTTCCAGCATGAGGATATTAATGTTGCCACACTTTGGATGGTGTACTTGAAGGTTACAAGCCATAAAAAAAAATTTAGTGGAAGTAGAGACCTCGAAAATATTTTATATCTATAGCAGCCAGGCTTAAGCAGTGTTGTCTTCAGTGCTAACTCTTTGTTCTTTAACGCTAATTTAGCTCTAGATCCTTCATTCTGTCTGCAGCAGTCCAAATTTCCATTTCACTCTCTGTAAATGAGGAATGATATCCAGTTCTGATGAAACCCTGAAACCAGAGAAACAAGGGCTGCTCTTCAAAACTTTGGGTTATTTTGAAATCAGTGGCTTTTTCAGGGGTTGAAAGGGTCTGCTGACCAGAACAGGAATGCTGACAGATTGACATCATATCATTTGTCACAGGCTAGGGGATGAAAAGCTGAATGCCATCCTGTTTGTTTCATGAAAGGCTGTCCTTCATGTCACTTGCTAAGGAAGGTTCATTGCCCTTTCCCAAGCACTGAGCTTAAGGTGAGAGCTCATGTCACCCAAACTCACTAGACGTGAGTTGCCCTCATCTCTGACCCGACTTTGAGCAAGAGGTTGGACAACATGACCTGCAATCTCCCCTGACCTGAATTTGCCTATGATACGTTATGATTTTCAGGGGAAAGGTTGTCTTGGAACTGGGGAGTAAAGGGAGACCATTACCACAGGAGACCGAGGCTCACACATGCAGTGGTTTGGCAGGGGGCCTGACAAACCAAGCAAGCTCCCATCAGTAATCCAGTGAAGCTCAGCTTGGCGAGACTGTACCCAGAGAGCACAAACCCCATCCTGGTTCCTGGGAGGAACAACTGTGTGTGGATGACTCACTCCAACCTCTTCATTTGAGTCTTCCTACTGCGGCTGTCTGATCCCATTGCTAACTTCATAACCTTTGTCCTGCCTCAAAGCTTTCCACTTGTGTCTGCATCGCCATTTCTGACCTTTGGCTGCTGTACCAAATTTTTCTCCTACTCTATCACTCCATATCTGAGATGCAACCTTCAACCACAGAATGATCCCCTGCTTAAAATTTATCAAGAGAAAATATGACAGACCTGCTTTTCTATTTGGCCGACAGCAATAGCCTCAAAAGTTTACCATATGCTAAGATGAGACAGCATTCTTTTTCTGAAGCCATCTTTTCTGTCCTTATTTAGAGAGCTATTTCACTGTTGGCTTGTTGCTCTCTTGGTCAGTGATTGAGTGGTCGCGTCATTTAGTGCCATCAGGTTTATAGGGCAAGCAGTCAAAGCTGTGAAACTTTATTTGCACATTGTTAATCAGAGGTGCATGATCTCTTTACAACAGCAAAGGTGCTGTGACCAGTGCTGGCAACCTTTAATTATGCAATGACCCTTAAAAACACTAGTCACTAGGGAAGGCTGGAACTGTCCTCTTTTTATATCTGCTTAGTCAAGATTTAATAAAAAAGGAAGAAGGCACAAAAAGCATTTGTGACACTTTTGCTTGGAATAGCACAGCAGAGGAAAAGGCCAAGTTCAAAATTTTTGATGTTTTCCTTTTTAGAAGATCAAAAATACAAGGCAGCTTCTATCCAGAAGCAAAACAAGCTGTCTATGGCAGGAGGTTGAAGAGAACTTACAGCAAAGATGGTCCCATGATCTAGTTTGCTAAAATAAAAAGCAAAATCTGGAAAACCAGGGGAGCTGCTCCTGAGAGAGGGGACGAGCCTTTGCATGTGATCCCTGAGTAGTAAAATCACATTTCCCACCCCAGACTTAAATGAACTTGCTTAGAGCAGAGATAGAATGGATTGATGGTTAGATAGGCAGACAGATAGACACTTTGTTCACAGAAGGGATCACAGCACTACAATCTTCTGCCAGAAATCTATGAGGCAAACATGTTCCAAGTACTGCTGAGCAAAGCCCTACAAAGAATGAAGTAGAAATGACCACAAA
The DNA here is from genome assembly GCF_000690775.1 of Eurypyga helias. Taxonomy (NCBI): domain Eukaryota; kingdom Metazoa; phylum Chordata; class Aves; order Eurypygiformes; family Eurypygidae; genus Eurypyga; species Eurypyga helias. Next base: position 121,261 of record NW_010239166.1, read on the forward strand.
TATGCTTGTGTGTTAAATTCTAGAGGAGTTGGCACTGCCTGGTAGTCTGCTGGTTGAAAAAGGAGCAGCCAAATCTATACAACTGCAGCAAGACACCCTTCAGTTCTCTCCAAGGGGTGAATTTGCGGAGCAATGCCCAGCATCCAAGACACACAGCAGAAAGCCATTTGCAAAAGTTATTTTCTTTTTACAAAGCAACTTGCAAAGCTGTGCATGTCACTTCAAAGGACAGAAAACACTGCTGTGTGACTCGGGCACCCAACCAAAGAAGGTCACCCACAGGGACTGCCAAACCCCGTATTACCAACTTCTCCCTAAAAAGTGCTCACTCTCAATGTGTTGAGAGTCAAAGTTGGGGTGTTAATTCCATGAAAATCATAACCCATGGAGACAGAAAGTGATGAAAGGTCAATAGGTTTTTAACCACAGAGTGTTTTCCTAGATCTAATCTCACCCCTTGTCTTTAAAGACAAAGAGTTTGGGAGAAAATGGGCCACTTCTCTTGTGCATCTAATTCTGAGGCTGACAACGCAGACACCAAGGAGGGGAATTCCATACAGAACTGAGGATTGCAGATTCATTTTTTTTAGTAAAGATGCTTGCACGTGGAGAATGAATGGTCATATTCCAGTCCCCATATGCAGCATGTAAGAGAGACATGGACACTGTAAACTCAGGAGAGCGATTTCCTGCTCCTTTAGCTGTCCATCCTTCCTCAGAATCGGGAGTTGACTCTCAAAAGGAGGATCAAAGCCCTTGATAAGGTGTCCATTCATGTACACCATGCCTAATTGAACATAAGGTGTTTCTCCAACCATTTTAACCCTGTAAGAGGCATCTACCACACCATTTTCTAGGGAGTAAGAGGACCCACCAATGCTTCCTGCTTCGACACTACAAAGTCTACAGTTAGTATCTTCCGTGGTTGGCAACATTTCTATATGGGCTACCACAGAGGGATGACATGGTAGCAGTGGTCAGGTTGAACTTAGGTTTCTATTTCCACCAGCACTGAAAGACGTGAAGAAACAGCAGGTCTTTGATGAAGCCCTTGAACATTTAACATCAGTCTGTGCTCAAGTATTTCCATGAGGGCTGAGAGCGAAATTACAGTCTTCACAATGGGTGAAAGGTTGCATGTGCCTCTTACTCAATTTGGGAAGTGGGCATTTTGGTCGTGACTAATATTTTTATTTCTCTCTGCTTCCTGTCTCCTAACCTCAAGAGCATCAACCTTTTTACTCACCACTTGCCTGTGGAAAGAGTTGAAAACCCATTTGTACTAGATAACATACTTTGGATTGTTTGATATTACATTGCTGTGTTTCCAATTAGGTTTCCTTGCTTTTATCTCCTTTGTGTAATCTATTCAGTCCCTCCCACTAATTAGAACCTTATTTGCCTTTTTTCCCCTTTCAACAGTGTTTATCCTTCGCATTGTTCCTTGCATCCCTGCTTAGCAAGATAGACTTCTGTTATCTTTGTTTTTTAAACATATGTTTAGATTTTATTGGCACAGACACTTGTTAAAGCGATCCAACTATTCATTACAGACCTCATGATTTTCCATAGTAAATTTTCTAGACAATCAACTCAGATCAACATTATTTTTTGTCTCATTCTACATTCTTTTGGAGAGCTATGCTTTATGAAAAGCCCAATACTTCAGATTATTACCCTTCATACATAACATTCCCTCAGAATCAGTGGATATCTGATGATATTCTGATGGCTAGACCTCCAGATGTTTTATTTTATTTATCATACTTGGCTTGTTATCTAGGAACAAGTCCAAAACAGCCTCTAATCTCAGGGTTGCTCAACTAATTCTGTGAGGGGCTGTGAAAAGTAATTAAGGGGAAAAAGTCTACACAACAAATAATTCTGCAAATCCTAGTGTTGTCCTTATGTACATAAAATATATGTTGATCAATAATGACCTTGAAAGAAGATTAATAAGGAATTTTAACATGTACGTTTGGGAGGACATGGAAACTCTCAGAAGAAACAGATTTCTTGCTCAAGTCAGGAAGAAACTTTCAAAGGGCAATTTTTCCATTTCCAGAAGCATCAAGTCTTCTTTCAGCAGGCAAATCGGCCATCCCTACTAACAACTGACAACATCAAAAAACTCAGTGGTGTGGTTATCCTGAGCAAACCTATTTGGCAGTGCTATTGAGGAACTGTGCCATTCTATGGAGTGAACGTTACGTGCACCATGGGCTGCAAACCTCCTCAGATAGTCCTTCTCCTGCCCATGACAGTGCCAGAAGTGGGTACCTTCAGCCAGTTCAGGGCTAGAAGTTTGTGGTAGTGCTGGGTTACCAGTTGTCCAGACCCAGGTAGGGGGGAAAGAAAAAGACATCTCATAGCTCCCAGTGCCATCTCTTACCAATGCCATCACTGTGAGATGAAAGTTTCTCTGAGGGTCCCACACTCCAGGTGAGGTCAGAGCAAAGGGAGAGCAAAAGAGAGTTTTTCCACTCCGATTTCAACCAAAACGTTGTGTTAAACTTCAGCTTTCATGAGATCTATAGGTTAGTTTTGCAGCAACATACAACGAATAGCAGAAGAGCCATTTGCTATTATGTTCAGCCCATTTTACATAAATGTTTATCAGAAGAAACAGATGATACTTCACTTTTTCAGTTCTTAATATCTATTACCTTTTTGCTAGACTCAGTTAGGTCACTATTTGCCTTATTTGTCTTCCCTTCTACTCTCTTATAATCGATACCTTAGTGGAAATCACAAGTTCGGTATCACAAGCAAATCTCTGCTCACCTGCAGGTACATACCTCCATGCTCCCTTCTTCATTCCGGTAGGTCCTCAGCTGAAGTCCCAAAGCATGAAGATAAACTGAACTAGCCACATCATGAAGCACACAGTCTAATCTTGTCAAGTTGCTCTGAAATTCCTGTCTTCAGGTTTTGTATGCTTGATTTCTTGCAGCCAGGATCTCCAGAATCAGAAGTGCTCTTGGGAAAGGCAGTAATGGGACAAATTAGACAAAACCAAACAGATTTTTTTTTGAGAGAGATTTCAAAGAAGTTTTGAAACTTTTTTTTTTGTTGTCTTAAGGCTCCTCCCCAGTTTCATGTAAATTTCTTTCTTTTCTTTCAAACCAAGTTCAAAACTGACACACTGAATTTCAGAATATAAACAAAAAAAAAAAAAAGTAGGAAATATGAGGATTTTCCCACCACACCCCACTTTCAACAATTTCCAAACCTTTTTACTACGACAGCCTGAGAGGGCTTTTTATTTTTACAGCTGCTGCATACCTAGTTCTGCTCGCTGGAAGACGCGCACGCAGCTCCAGCGATTCTAATCTTTTCATTCCAGGAAAGGAACCAGCTGTAAATCCACTGAAGCAAGATCAGGATACAACACCAGGACTGTTGTTCTGGCCTCCCGCTGGTTAAAACTTCCCTTGAACTGCTCTCACATTTAGTCCTGTCATGGGTCCAGGAGTCTCCATTTTAAGAACCCCTTCGCATCCTGAGATTCCTCCAGTTCTGACCAGAATAAGCCTCTAAAGGCAGTGGCATGATAATTTTCATGATCTGGTGAGACACCCCTGCAAAGCAACGGCTGAGTCAGGTTTGAAGGATTGGAGGGTGCTTGGTTTCTCCCATCCTGAAAGCACCAGAGAGAGTTGCTATGTTCGCATCCACTCCCAGTTTTCAGACAAATGGTAAGGATAAAGTTATTCCATGAACACTCCCTGTCCCTGGGTGATGCCGTAAATGCTTTTAGGTGATGGTAGTGCAGATCCTTCCCTCTTGTACTCCAAGCAGGGCTCCTACTACCTCTGCAATATCTCAGCTTTCCACTATTTGGTAGTCTAGAAGAACAACAAAAATTTTGGCGCTCTTTACAAAATAATCAGATCAACGTTTGCAAATAGTGACAACTTCCCTGTGTCAATGGAAAACTACTCAGGGAGTCACCTCGGGGGGGTGAGAACATCACCTCCAGAGCAGGACTTTCCCAAATCTCTACAGTAACCTGGTGCTGAACATATACAAACACTCACAATGACTGCTTAGCAACATCTCCTGCCAACCCAGGCAGTGGCAGAGCGAACGAAAACGTGCACAGCACTCTCCAGCTATCCCAGCAATGAAAATATATCAAGGAACAATAAAACCTGTGTTGGGCTGATGGCAATGAGGTGGCGCAGGACCTCCCACCCTTCTTTCCACACCACTCACACAAATCTGACTTTGTCTTCTTGGACTTGAAGAGTCTTATTTGGGCTCCTGTGAGAACTTTGTGTCCCCAGTAAAAGCTGGCACATGTGAAAGACAGACAGATAGATAGATTAGATAGGTATCTCTTGTGTGAGGGGATGGGGAAGGAGGAGACAGTTCTGCAGCAGAAGTCAATATCAGTTCAGACAGCCCAAAGATCAAGAGATCTGAAGGATTTTTCCAGATATGAGGTGTCCCCTCTTACCCTGACTAGATCAAGGGTGGCCCAACAAGGGGGAATGTGGCCATTTGGCTTCAAAGGAGAATATTGCTCTTAAGGCTGGGGAACGAATAGATTCAGAGATCAAAGGCCACAAGACACCCTATATATGAGTCCTGTCACCTTTTGCAGGGTATCCTTCAGCGCTGTTCAGCATATGGCAGGAGAATTCCATACTGAAGCCTGGCCAAGACTTAGCTCAGGCTTTCTACCTTTGATGCATCCATTATGATTGGTTTTGGTGGCAATTTTGGAGGCAGGAGGGCCTGTACCAACCAGTGAAGAACAGTCCAGAGAGGTCTGAGCTGACACAGAGGTGAGCTAGTGCATCCATGCAATACAGACTTTTGCTATGCAAAGGTATTGAGTCCAGTGTAAATGCCTACTGGCATAAAGTGTCTTGTTCCAAATCCTGCTGATGTCACATCATGGCTGGCTTGGGGACAACCTTGTGCATTGCTGACTCTTTCATCTTCACACTGTACCTCATCATAAAAAGCTGTTTCTTCGGTTTTCTGAGAGACCAGGCAGAATGCTTTTCTCACTGGAGGATAACTATGGGAGATGGGTATGTGTGTCAATAAGATATTCTCCATGTGTCACCAGCTTAGCTGACAGCAGGCTGCAGGTCTGTTCTTTCCCAGACTCCCCTGAATATATTAATGTCACTTAAAATCCAGGACTTGGGATATGAAACCTTACTGAGTGTGTGTTAATGTTTCCTAGTCAAAACTCAAATACAAGGCACCATGCAGTTTCCTAACAAGCCTTTCATAAGCCTAGAAAACCTTGTAAATCACGTTTGGAAAGAACACTCAAACATTTGGGATTTGCAATAAATTTTAAATTACTATTATTGAGTAACTCCTTCAGACATCCTTCTTTCTATTTCTGTCAAATGTATACTACTGACGATCCTTCATAGGTAACTTTTCTATGTTGAAATTGTGAGTGTAGGACACCCTCAGAAATGGAGAAGAGCAGGATCTCAGATGTTCACCTATTGTAAAGCTGGACACCTCTGGCAGAGCCTATAATTGTGTCTTTTTGAAGAATAGTTTAGCTGAAGATAATTAAATGTACTCCCATCCCCAGCAGCATTTCAATCTTGGGATGAATACCTGACTCAGCTTCCTTCAGGTAATACGACATCAATCCATAGAAAGGAAACCTGGACCACACAACACTATTTCCTGGTTCTGCATCCACCAACCCCTTGTCCATAATTTGTATTTCCTGCTCCTGCCTGTGCTGTATATGTTTCAGTTGTACAAATGTCAGCTGAAAGTGACACCAGCTGCTCTACAAGCTTCAGAGGCAATTTCTGGGCACAGCTCATAAATACCATTTCTTACATTTGGCTACATCTGAGCCTTTCTAGCCATCCTATGCTCCCCTGCTCTCCATGTCTGCAAGAATTAAAGCTCCACCAAACCCTTACCCCTCCCTATGTCTTCGATCCTTTTGTCTGGACTAAAGAAACCCAAGCTGATATATAAAGCATGTGTAATACATCAGCCTGGTAGAAAGTTCCTTTGTGTATTAGTCCTCTTCAGGAGGAGTGAGATTTTTGTGGTATGATGCACAGAGCCAAACCTGCCAGCATTCCCTGGAAAGCAGGAATAAGGGGGAAAAAATCTGAGCTCATTATTTGAGATTTGATCATATTATTATACATATATATCTTAATTATTAAACAAAGCAACCACCCAGCTAATTTCCCAATTGCCACCCTGGCAAAGGGGCCCTGGGAACTCAGTACTGGAGTCAGGGAATATTGATCCATTTGGAGGGTAAAGGCTGGGTTTGTCCGTGCCGGTGAGCAGGAACATCTGGAGGGAAAGGAGGGTGTTGCCAAGCAGAGCAACAGCTGGCTGCCCCGTGCATCCACCCCAGCCACAGCTGGCACAGGCACAGCAGCACTGCCGCAGAGTTTCAGCCTCCCTCCACTGGCACTGCTTCCACATGCTATTGCCCTCCCATCATATCCTCAGCCGCTCTGTGTGCTGCTTGTCACTTAGACGGTCCCCACATGGCGGTGGCACAGCACAGCCCTGGCCTCCGGCCCTTTGCAGCATAAGGATATGGAGTGACAGGGAAGCCAGGAGTTGTATCATTTGCATCCCGGAGGCATGAGTAAGACCGTTTCCAAATACAGCAGCAACTTGCTGTCAAGGGTTGCAGGACCATTCATACCAGAAGCAGATGATTTGTGTACACTGTCATACGACATTACTAATGCCCCTGGGTTCCCTCCCAAGTGGAATACTTCCCCCTCTGAGGCAAAGCCTGGCTGGTATTTAACCGCACAAAGGATCCCTATCAACTATCCTTTCTACTAAAGCTCTGACAAATCGCTTTCCTCTCCTCAGGCAGGTCACAACGGGCTTGTCAACCTCCCCCTCCCAACACCATCCCAGAAAGCCTTCTTCTCCAGTCAACCGCTGGTGGTCAGAGCCAGCCCATAAAACCAGCTCCCCCAGGACATGCAGATGACTTCTCTCTGAAAGAATCCCCATCACCCCACGACCATGCCACAGAGGAGGGGGCCAGGTCTCCAACCCACAAGCCAAAAGCCTCCTATACTTGCTACAAAGCCACAGGGCTGTTTAATGATCCAAAGATTCCCTTAATTAAAATTAGAAATCAAATTCCTAATGGATATGATTGTATTTTGGACCAAGTCCAAGGTTTGATTTGGATCTTTCTTGTCCAACTGTCCTATTCCTTTCAACTGGAAATCATTGTCTGGAAGCCTTTGGCACCCAGTGAAGCAGGCTTAGTATAAAAGTGTTAAACAGCAGACCAATAATTCCTGAAATCTGAAAAAACAGGGAAAAAAATAAGTTAAATTACTGGTTTTAGAACTCTTGCTCAACCTGTTTGTCACCATGAAGATTGAAAAGCTGGTGCACTGCTGAGGTGCTAAAGCAATTTGTGCCCTCTGAAACACCATGCAAACTGCTAAGGACAATAACACAAAGGCTTTTGAAGCCATGGACAACATTACAAAACAAGGATGACAGCACGTGCCCTTTCTTTTTTTTATGTTGGGGAAACTGAGGCAAGACAACCGACTTGTCAGAACGATATGGTGCCATTTTGAGAGATTAAATTCTCCTCAGTGCACTGAAATGTTCATCTTATTATAAACCAGATTATCAAATGGATGAGAGGGAATGTTACTAACATTTACTTCTTCTAATTTCACCACCAGAATAGACCTGGGGAAAATCTGGGCCAAAGAAAAGGTATTTCTAACTTCTGCCTTTCCAAGGTACTAGGTTGAGGAGTACAAAGCCCTCCAACATGTATGCAATACAGTCAGGTTATGTAAACCTTGTTGGTGTCCTAAAAAACAACCACTATCTGGGAGTGGTCTAAGCATATCAATTATGTACTACATCACCCATCCAAAACCTAATCTCAGGTGGTTTGGGAGTAAAACTAGAGTAAATCTTGATGACAAAAGACTCGCTCCTGGCTTGGCTGAGAACCAAAATCAGGCTTGAACAGCTATATTACACCTCTACAGCCATCCCATCCTTAGGGTGGAAGGTCTGTGGAAGAGTCAAGGAAGGAATCAGGAGCTGCTGGACGTCTCTTAGCATGACTTTCAGGTGGATAGCTCCTCACTGCATCCTCCCAGAACCAGTGTTTAATTCAGCCCATGACTCTTACACTTGCACCAGATCAGCCTTCTGCTCCTAGGTGACATGAGCTTTTTGGAACATTTTTTTCAGAAGCAGATGTTGGCCCCTCTTGCTCCAGTTAATGATCAAAGTTGTGACAAAACTGTCACATGCCTGGGTTTATCTGTAATTGGGGTGGGAAGAATGGGAAAGGTACTTAGGCATTGATGTAGGGATAAAAAAGACAGCACAAGAAAATAAACATATTTTTCCCTTTTTGTGTCAACTCTCAAGTCCTCACACCAAAGAAGCTTTCTACCTCCATAGCTCTTGACATGTCTGGATAACTGCTCATTGACTTCACTAAGCTTCAGCAAAGACTTAAGTATTGAGTGCCTGTGGATATCCATGGATACAGCACACAGGTTGAGCTGAGGGCTGAGAGACAAACAAACTCAGTTTTTGGTGGTTCTGGGCTACTGACTGCCTTATCTTGGGGAGCATTTTCAGGTTCTGATGGTAAATTCTGCATTCTGCAAATTTCTCTTCTAGAGATTATTTTAATTTTTAAAGCAGTGACTTTCCCCATGGCTTCTCATTTTGTTTGGTTTGCTTTGGTTTTTCCTAGAGGTTCAGAAATGGAGATGGCTTTATCCACAAACCCACACTTAATCAGGGTCAGAGTATCAGACCTCTTCCCACTTCCCAACCACTGCATCTTCCTTTGCAAAGACCGTTAATTAACGCTGTACACAAAGCAGGGTTTGGCTTCTCTGCTGAATACCCTGACAATTAATGCCAGCTGTTAAGGATGACACAGCCCTTGCGTGTACTGAGAAATGGGCTGAGACCACAAATTCATTTCACGTCAGTCACCACTAGCACACTAGAGCCTTTGACCACCGCAGCCAAAATAGACTACACTCAGACTAGCCATCTAGAAGAAATAGGATCGGGGTACTTTACATTACATAAGACACAGTGGATCCAACTTCTTAGGTGGTAGGGGTTGGATATCAATGTTGGGACCCCTTCTCAGAAGCTCTGCAGATGGGATAACAGTAAATGCTGACCTTTATTTTCTGGCCAGTTATAATCCAGACAAATTACAGGATGTATTTAGCTCCTGGAATCTGTGCATTGCCTTCATAGACATCTCTCCAAGGCAAATGCTGCAGTTTAGAGGGAATTGTCCTGATGGCCAGAATGGCCCTCGAATCCCCAACCAGGCCCTTGGATCACTGACACTGTGCATGTGACCAAGCCAATTTATCCAAGGTAGTAACCTCTGGAGTGTTGCAAAAAAAAAAAAACCTAAAGGTGATCCTTTTGGTTTGTCTAGTGGACTGGAACAAAAACAGAGCAAAGGAGCAAACCAACAAACCCAAAAGAAAGGCTAAGACTAGACTTAGAGCTGGTTCTTGAGGGGTGGTTCTTAAATTCCAGGTTTTATGGGAAACATGGGACCAATTGGGATGAAAGTAGAGGTTTCACCTCAGTCTTTCCATTATCCACCATGACACTGCTAGGCCTGTAGTAAGTTCCATGTAAAGTGGTCAGAGAGCACCGTAAATTATGTCACTGAATTGCTTTGTGCTCTGTGGTCTGATGTACTCAAGCTGCATTTGGGGACTGCAGTAATAGCTAAGATATGTGGAGTTTGGAGCCGATCTGGAGCATGTAGAAGCAGAAGAGGCCCTTGATGGAGGCTGTGCCTGATGAGCCATTTATCCTCACATTCCTGAATATTTCATTTTGACCCTCCTTTCCATCTCCATTCAGGACCTTTTCATGCCCTTTCTCTTCAAATACAGACATTCCATGCCTAAAGTCACCCCAGATGAAGCGTATCCATTATCACCAGGAGGTGCTGCATAAAGTCATCTTTTCCTGAGATCTCCCAACTCCCTAACGTATTCAATATACCCTCTCATCTTCTTCACACTCCTATGTAATTCCTGTATGCTGCAGTTTTATTGACAAATTGTCCCCTAAAAAGGTACGAATCGTATTCAGAGAAAAAGCACTGTAAAATTTGCTGCAAAGACAAAACATGGTGTCTTCTGTCTTCTTCCTTTTACAGGTCTTACCTTGGTCCATCACAGCTGAAGCCATTTAAATGTGTCTTCAGTTGTCCTTATCAAAATAAGTTAGAAAATTCCCAAGGAGAAAACCAGTCAATAATCCAAACCAGGTCTTACATCAAATCCAGGACTTAAACAAAGTATATAGGGGAAACTTCTGCTCCCTATAGATAAGTAGTAACTTCTTAGCTAATACTAGCCCAGCTAGTAATCCTGATAGGATTTTACTAGTGCTCTTGCCAGGAATCCAAGTAGACAGGCAATGGTAGAAAAAAGCTAAGAAAAATAACATGGTTTTTTGCCTGCAGTTCAGGTATCCCCGCAGCAGAACTGAATCAGCCACAGTGGGGGAGGATGGAGGAGAACTCCTTTGCTGTTGCTATGGTCTATTAGTCCTGTGGCTAAATCAGAGGGTTTACAGTCTCCAAGCCATCAATACCGGACTATAATCTCACATTACGAATAGCATCACACTCACAAATATACACTGTACACAACATTCATGGAAACAAGTAATTCTCCCAGACTAATAACCATTTCGTCACTCCTTCGGGTCTTGACATGCCATGGCCTCAGGCTCAGGTTATTTCATGTTCATTTGGCTTCTCTGTGGCCTTGTGTGAGGTCTTTCTGGAGTTTAAGCTGGAGGACAGCCAAGGTGTCAAAGGGACACCTTTCCTCTGAGCTGTTGAGTGGAATGTCCTAAGTTTATGAACACTGGAGTAATTCTAGGTATATGGCCCTCGTGAGCACCATCAATCACGGATTTTCATTTCAAACTCCCCCTACTTTTTATGGCATTTCCCGTGGCTGGGTAGGAGAAATGCTGTCACTCCCACCAGATCACTGCAGCTTACTGAAGTTGCTGAGCTGGGTGCTAAGTTATTTTTAATACGCAGAGTGAAGCCTCCAGTAGATTCCTGATGAGGATTGTGGAAACCTGAGAATGAAAAGAAACCTCTCAAATATTCCAACTCAATCTAACTTGAGTATGAAACTAACTGTCCTGGTGTCTACTGGGACAGGACTTGTGTAACTAAGCGTGACTGTGGTCCATTTCTCAAGGAGAAATGTATGTACACATTCTGCAAAAACCCAGGGTAGTGATAGATAGGAGTCTGTGGGACATGATGCTAACACCTCAAGCACTTTTAATTGTATTTCTTTATCTATCTGCTGATTTATCTATCACTTACACTGCTCTAGAACTCGGTGCCGAGTTTACTGATTATCTCAGGGAATATTATCCACGTTAAAATACCATAACCAAAAAAAGGAACAAGCAAAAGCCCTGAAATATCAGTTTAAGTTTTTTTTCCAAACACCTACAAGTGCTCATTCTTACACCTTACTAGACATATTCAGAGTCATGTGGATCATTTAGACACATCTTTCTGAGAATACTATAGGAATTTTCAAATAACCAAACAGGCATGAGGGTAATACAGTCCAGAGCAGGAGTAAGGACTATTCTTATTTTATTAAATTACTCATTAAATAACCAGAGCAGACTGAGATATTATTAAGCTTTGGAGATATTATAATTTATTGGAGATTTTCCCCTTAAAACAAAATCTGACCTGGCAGAATCAAAGCTTCTCAGTAGAGCATGTCAGTCCTGCTCAAACGCAGTGGCACTTAACAAGACCAGTAGACAACATGTAAATGCTTTCTCCCGGTTGCCACTCAGGGCTGTTTGGGAATTTCCTGGTGGGGCACCTCTTGGTTTCAAAGGACTGTTTGATTTTTTTTTTTTTAATAGGAAAATGTGTTTTAATTGCAAAAATCTCTTTGGTTTCCAGGCAGATACAGCCTAAGAGTCTGTCAGCTTCAGGGTAAAATTTCCCATCAGAGCTTTGAAAAGCTTCCCAAGAACTTAGCTGTAGGTTGGTGCTTGGGAAACAGATTGGATGAGAAAACCAGAAAATTATCAGAAAACCTATTTCTGATAATTATCATTAAGCAGAATTTTTTATTGCATAGCCAGCTCTCTTTTCTACTTTCTGGCCTGTGCATCAATTTGGCTTCCTGAAAGTTTCAGCAGTTCAAGATCCTTAGACAAAGAAACACATAAATTCCTCAGTTTTACAGGTAGGACAAAAAAAACACACTAAAAGCATCTGTGACAGCTTTGGATTTTAAGGAAAAATATGAATCCTGACCTGGTTTTCCTATAGTTCAGCCCAGCATGCCAACTCCAAATCTACCCTGCTTTCTTTTAACGTGTGGCTCAGACAAGAGTAGGAAGCGTGCTGCTTTGCAAAGGGCACAGGCAACTCTCTCTTCAGTCCTAAGAGAGGGCTCCTTGACAGAAGTGAGGATGAATAAGCAGAGGAAGGCCAAGGAGCCATTCCACCCTTGTGTATCAGCAACAGGGAAGCATGAGACCGCACACCCAAACCAGGTGCTCAGGAGAGGCTTAGCCTTCCCAGGACTCTCAGGGAACAGGAAACCAAACCTCACTAGCTTAGAGTCACTTCCCCATGCCAACACCTACCCTCATCAGCCCTCCAGAGTCAAGTTCCTGAGTTACCATGCAAGGTGGCTTCAGCAGTGTGACACCTCAGGCTTTCCCATCCTCCCCTTTTACACATCTCCCTCCTCCCTGCCTGCCTTCTGCTTAAGTCCGCCTTGAACCATGGCCAATGACGGCTGAAATGGCAGAGGATTCGTTTCCCCTGACACAGAGGGGGCCAATTCAGGGATAAGGTGCAGACAGGAATTTTGCCCAAAAGCACAGTTACTCCTCCAGCCTTCCCAGATGTCCAGAGGGTCAGCAGCCTTCATCTCCCAAGGCTACAACCCAAGGAGTCAGTGGCTTTGTCCAGCTACCCTGCTGCCTCGAGGGAAACAAGGAGGGTATTTTCTTTGCTTGTCCCTTAATTCAGTCAGCAAACATACCCCACACAAAAAAACTGAGCTGGGAAGAAGTGATTTATGCACCATCTTGCGTTTGCCAAATGGATTAACTAGTAATTGCTGGGTGTCTCAAATGCAAAAGGGCTCCTGACTCCTATGTATGGCTGGACAGGGCTTGGTCTTTATTTAATTTATTTATCATTATTATTTCCCTCCCCCTTTCTCACCCTTGACAAGACCCTGACCTGTTTCCTAAACCCTCTTTTTGGAAGGAGGAGGGGAGAGGGGAGAGCAGGGGAGGGGTACGGAGTTCTTTCATTAGCAAAGCCTGTGAGCCTAAAAGCGACTTTAGAAGGCAGGATATTAACCTTTATGCTCCTAATGCTACATTACAACATCTAATCCTGCATTCCAGGGCACGCCGAAAAACAAGGAGAGGACGGGCAGGAGAGAAAATATCACTCATTGTGCAAAATGCATTCACTCCAACAGAAACAGAGGTGATTGCAAGGGAGGTAAAGAGACAGAACAAAAGGAACCAAAATAGATTTGTGTGGATTTTTCTGGGGATGTATAGAAATTTCTGAAGAATGGAGTGGCTCTGCAGTGATTTCTTGAAATTATAAGTTATTTGCTTATGAAACTTACTTGCTTAACTATAAAAAGTTATTTGCTCATGACTGTTATCAAGCATTTATTACCCAGGTGGTGGGGTCAGGATGATAGCTGTCCCCAACAGAGCCAGGGAGGGCCTGGAAACATGGTGGGCAGCCATACAGTTTTGGAGTGGGACAGGAAAGTCCCACAGCATGGAGGGAACTATTGGGCTTCAGAATGGCTCTCATCCTCATCAGCCCTTCCCTCTGAACAAAGTGTGGGGTGGCCAAAACAATTTTTCCATGTGGGATGATTGATAATGCTCCAAGACAAGTAAAGCTCTCTGTCTACCCATGTTACCTTACCAGCAGACTTAGCCCACCAGTCCACCTCAAAGGGTGACATTGCCTACTGCAGCCACAGGACAAGCCAGCTCTGTCCCCATAATCTCTCTGCTGAAATATTTCACTCTTTGTACATTGCATGGATGTTAGGGTCCGATTTCTTGAGTCCATAAATGTCTGAGTCATAATGCCATTGGACATTAAAAGTCTTACTTCGAGGTGCTGCTATGCATGAACAAAATAAAGCGGAAAGAGAGGAATTTGGCAGAGGAAGGAGAAACAGGCAATCCGTAGTAAACCATAAAACATCTTCCACAGAAGAAAAGGCAAGAAGAAAGGATGGTCAGCACTGGAAAATAATTGCATTTGAAAGTCAACATTGATAGCTGTGACCTGAAGAACAACTCAAGATTTTGGTGCATATGGAAGAACCACCTGAGCTTCAGTCAGGGATGTCTTCAGCACAGTCTTTTCCAGTGGTGCAGAGGGGAGCACTACAATACTGCCTGACAATGCCTTGTTTGGTTTTATCAGTATTTTCTAATCAGCAGCAGTGACAAAGCAAGGAACAGTGTCAAAAATATGTTAGGACCTAGATAGCTGTTGAGCCTCTGAGAGCTTTTACTCTGGAATATTCTTTTTTTCAGGAAAAGAGAGGGAAATATCACATGGGAATAAATTGATTTTGATAACATTTTGTTCCAGGAAAAAAAATAAAATTCATTCTTTAAGATGCAAATTTTCTTCTCTGACATGTGCATGGAATGATTCATGTTATTCAAGCAATCTGGAGGAGAGAGGGTAAGGAAGAAGATTAGATTTTTGGTAAAGTTTACAGGTTTTTTTAAATTACAGAATTCTTTTCAAAGACAAAGTCAGATCCCACACATTTTGCATGCCTTCCCATCTGCCTGTCTGCAGATTAACATACTGATACATACCCATCTATAAACCCAGACTCTAACTAATAATTAGATTTCATTACTGCAGTCTCAAGAAAGCTCCTCGCATTTTGCTCAGAGTTCCCACTTCCCATCAGACTTGATGGTAAGTGAGAAAACAGAGGTCCTGGCTTGAGATCTGAGAGCTGGGTACAAAGACATACTGAACTATCACCACCAGCTGCTCTAAAATTACTCTCTATTCACATTCCTTGATCACGTTCTTGCTTTTCTGCTCAGACACCCCACTTTTAAACCATTTTTTTCTTAGATTACGTTTGCATGAATTAAACAAAATACACCAAAGCAAATCAGCCCTGACTAGCTTTGGGTTTGCTTCCTTTCTGCAAGACACACACCAGGGCTTTGCTTAGGGCATAGCCAAAACCAAAAGACAATTAGACTCCAGGTTCCCTTTTAAACTAAACTTTCCCATCCAGGTCATGGTTTCTGCTCCAAACCAGACAGTGAATCCACCAAAGGGTAGGTAAAAGTGTTCAGTCTTGTGGCAATCAGTTGCACGGCTCCTTGAAAAATCACCACCGTGCTACAGACTTCAGGGATGCTGACCTGATGAACTTCTGGTTCATCTGAACATCCTACTTTTTCACCTGGGTCTGCAGACAGGGAAAGCATGTTTGTTATTCTTGAGGACAGATCTTATTTTTTTTCCTGGATTCACAACAGCTAGAGAGGAGCAAAGGCGGTTGGAGAAGCTCATTGCTTTGCTAATGTGTGGTTTGCAACAAGAGCTGTGGAAAGGCTTCTTGAAGGAAAACCAAACTATATTCAGAAATGAGCCAAACCCAAGTGTTTGGGAGGGATCCGGGGGAGAGGATGAAGAGTGGGGAGGGGAAGAGGTAAAGGAGGGTAATAAGAGCTGTGTGTGGTACTTCCACATAGAAAAAAAAAAGTCTTGAGGAATGGATTTGAGATTCCTCCCTTTGGAAACAGTTGAAAAAAAGGAGCAGAAGCCTGCATTTAAGAAGAGGTTAGAAATGTTTAAAAAACAAATAGACTGAAAAAACCCAAAACCGTGTCCTTGAACATTTCTCTCCCATGACCACTCCCATTCGAGGAGAGCATACTGGGTAAGGCTACGTGACCAATAAATACATCCTGACCCCAAATGCACCACAAGAATAATAGATCTTATATTGCGCTTTCCTTTGGTAGAGTTCAGAATACTTTATGGGAAAAGTTGTGTTTTCCACAAAAAATGTTTTCCAACAAGAACTTGAACAAAAAAAAAAAAAAGAAAAAGAGAAACTTTTAGAAATTTTCCATTTAAAATATAAAATCTAGAGTGAAAAACCATTCAGGAGGGGAAAATAAAGTTTTGCTTAAAACTAAAACATTTCACTTATGAGAGGAAAGCCAAGGCATGGGGAGGTTAAAGTGGCTTGTCCAGAAACTCACTCGGGACTTGCACCTAGATTGCCTAATCCACAAACCAGTCTGCCTTCAGTTAAACTGTAATGTCAACAGAGATTTCAGGCAAACGTCAAAAAAAAAAAAAAAGAGTGCGGTATTACTGGTAAAGTCGCCGGGCTATAAACCAGCCTCTTTAGAGATCTCTGTGCCCACACACGTACTATTCATCACTGGTGCGTAACAGAAAAGCAAGGCAGGCTGGTCCCAGAGAGACCATTTACCCCTCTTATCCCCCGTAATAACCAACCCACTAAAAACGTGTACAGCATTCCTTGCGCAATCTGCTCATCTGCTGTGTATAATATCACACGTACTATGTACATAAGGTCAAGCTGTACACGCACAAGCCATTCCCAAAGCTCTGAAATTCCTGCGTGCTCCACTTGGGCAACTTCTGTGAGTGAATTCCCCTGAATGACATGGAGTTTCAGCCTCTCCAAGACCTCAAGATTTTCTCCTAAGCAAACAGCACGTTAATCCTGCATGGAGTTTTTACAGAGCACACGGATCATGTCACGTATGGAGACTCTCAAGATGTCATCTGCCACTTAAGAGGTACTAAGAGAGCCAAGAATAGCAGAAACCCTGAGCAGCGCATACCCTTGGGTGCTCTACAGCTGTGCTTGAGTCTGGAAGACATGTAATTTTCACACCATTTCTCACCAACCTACATTCAGTCAACTCCATTTTCCTAGCTCTGTGGTCTAAACACACAGATCTCCAATTTTCACTTGTCTTCTCATTCAAAGGGGTTGGCAGTGGCTGTAGGCAAAACACTTTCAGTCCACTGCGTTTCTGTGCTCTGATTTACATTGGCTTCTGGAATTGGCTCCTCTATTTAATAACTATTTCATTAAGTAGGGAGTAGTGGAAAAAAACAAACAACCAAACCTACCTGGATGGATTGATCAACATTGGTTGATGGTTTCACCACACAATGTCTGGGAGTGAGAATGAGGTGGGATGCTGAGAAGTGGAGATGAAAGATACCACAGCAAGGTGAAGCTGACAGTGTGCCACTCTGCCTCCTTCCACCTCCTCCTTTTGAGAGTGAATAAGTCTTTTCAACTTTCACCCCTATCTCTTCAAGCTAACCATACAAACTCCTCTAGCCAACAGAAGTAGAGGGGCTCTACCAAGTAGATCATTCAAGACATCAAAACAAGGAGGAATTCATTATTTGGAAGATGAATTTGTAAATTGACTATTGTCAGTCATGACTTCTTTTAATGACGACTTCTAATTCCAATGACTTCTCTCAGCTGGAGCCAGTCACACACCATCAATACCCTCTCCATAAATGAAGCATCTTTCTTCTAGGTGAAGGGAGAGATTTTCATTCATTTTATACCTAAACCCAGCATTAGGTGTAATCAATTTAAACTATCACCAAACCTGACAGTACAGGATACAGAAAAACACCCTGTACAGTGGATTTCTCTTCCTGACTGTGGGAATTGGAACAGAAATGCTGGACCTGCAATAAGACCCACATACAAAGCCAAGACTTGTGGAGACAGAAGCATATTGTTGGGTGGGGTGAGGGTATAATGTACAGCCATACCCCGGTTGTGTGATGTTGCCAGTAGGTCCAATCTCCAAGGCTTTCAAACCAAACTAGGCTTAGATATTTATTCTTGACTGTTTTTTCTTGGGATCTAATTGAGTTAGGCACTGAGTTCTCACTGAATGCCTTTTCTACACCTCCTGTGTGCCCCTGGAAGCCCCAGCTTTCTACTGGTCCTGTGCACTCCAACCAGTTCAACAGACAGCGTTGTGATACAGCCTGACAACAGAAGGGTTAACACAATACCTAAGGCATGCTTTCAGCATACAGAGAGATTAAAAGTTAGACTTCTGCATGATTTATGGGCAGATGCAACACTCTAAGAAATACCATCCTTCACCAGCCCCAATGGCCAATAACTCATTACATGCAAATCCTCTGAAGTTCAAGAATTTCATATATCAGATTCTTGGTGTATTTATCTGTGTTTTTTCAAGGCTGGGCCTACCATATAAGCCTTAAAACAAACTCCACATGAGGAATAAACCTGTCAGCAAATGACAGCAAAAAGATAAACTGGAGATCAGTCCTTGTCAGTCACCACATCTGTCAGAAATATCTTCTTCAAGCACCAGGTGATCAAGGTCAAGAGAACCTCTATCTCCCATGATAAAACTGGCTCACAACAGGGGGGGCCACCCAAATCCATCCTCTAGCTAACAGCCCCTGTGAGGCATGAGGGATGAAAGTCAAGCCCAAGGAGACCTATATCAGAGGACAAACATACTGATGTTACTCTGGCAGCCAAAATGTTTACTGCTGCTGGACCCCTCTGTGCAGACATGGGGGAGGGATCTGCTGTGGGTTTGTCATCTCCTGCCTTTCTTCTCTTACTTTTGGAGTAGAAGAGTTGGCTGAGAGGGACTGCACACCCAGTATTGTGTCTATCTCAGCAAGGCACTTGGTAAAAAGTCTCTTGCCTGAACACTAAAGATGCCCAGTGAACTCAGTGGAAGAGCATCTGTTGAGACAGTAGATGTTGGGTGAAAATCTAAGACAAATGGACTTGACCCTTAAAGATTCTGTATCTATCCATAAAGCACTATGTCACGTGTCAGCTACCAACAGAATACAGAGGGTAGATGCAAAGAATAGCATCTTGTGAGAGAGAGTCAGAGAGATTAAAATTTAAAAATTCTACTAATGTAAACTAGGATTCAACTTGCCCAGGAAAATTAAAGAAACAATGAAATCAATCTATCCACATACGTACTTTTATCTAAACCTTAATCCAGTTTGGCTTGGATTGAACTGAGTTGAGTATGAAAACCAAAACCAGTCACTAATTAATGGTGTCTGGTTTTCTAGTATTTATGCACCATAAAAATTAATAATGGACTTCTCTGTGAAAATATATGGTTAGCTGGAAAGTCAGTTTTGGCCTTTTTTTTCGATTAGTCATAGCCTCTCAGTGAGATTCCTTGAAACTTCAAGCTGGTTACTTCCCAGGAACTTTTAGTGATTTCCCAAAGCCAACATTCCAAGTGAGGAATCAATGTAGTCTCTCCGATATCAACATACAGGGACCGGATATAAAATTTAACTGTTCATGCTGATTCTCAGACCTCATATTCTCAAGGTACACATAACGCAGGAGGAACAGGCACAAAAATTGAAAAAGCTACATGTATTTTTAGATGTGTATATATATATAAATATCCTGGATATCAAGATTTAGGCAGCAAAGCCTCCATTCACAGCACTGATAGTGGTCATACGGAGGTGAACAGGTTTTTTATTTTCTACACAAGAAGCTCCAAAGCTAGGGAACTGAGCAGTGGAGTATGAGTCTTGCACTCAGTTCCAGCTATTGTCCTCCTATAATCTCATCTGGCACACTTTAGAGATACCCCCTTAGTCCTTTAAACAACACAGTTGTTCATTAAATATCGTACCTTAGTTGAAAAGTTCTGCTTTCCAGTAGGTTTATCTGGTGCAGAGCTGTAGAAGCAAAAGGACAAAGCTGTTCAGACAGCAAACAGCAGATTCATAGCACAAGCAAATTTTGCTTGGGCCTCACCAAAACTCAGATAACTGATATTACCCACCTTGCTGGTGCAGTTCCCATACTCCTTATCAGCCTCTCAGTCTCAAGAGGCAAATCCATTGCACCACTAACCTCCCTACCCATGGAAGCAAGGTACAGCAGCCTGGGTGGGCTGGCAAAGGGAGAGTGAGTACTTGGCTTTCTGCTAAGCAGATCTTGGTGCAGATCAGTAGAACTCAGTGGACATGGAGAAAGTGAACCCAGGAGCCCATTTTTAGGTCTTCATGAGAAAAAGCAGCATTGAAATCACATCCTTACATAGCCACTGGGAACCTCAGATTAAAGATCCCAGGCCAAATCTTCAGCTGGAATATATCAGGATAGCTTTTGACATTGACAGAGCTTTCCTAATTGATATCAGCTGAGAAACTGGCCCTCCTCATTGTTTTTAATGGTGGGTTTTATTTTTAACTCTTTGCAGTTCTCCTGGAATCTGAATCCACTTCTTGCAGCACCCCAGCTTTGGAGAAGGAGTCCTGTTTGGGCATTTCTGGGGAGCAAGGTCTTCTCAGAGGCCTGCGGAGAGTTGCAGGTGTTTGGCTTTGGATGAAAGGAGGAACTAACAATCCTGGTTTATTCCTGACATTAGCCCTAATATTTTTCTGAAGTATTTCAGTGATGTCAGAGCCAAACCTTAGGAAAAAAAATATATATATGTATGTGTAGTACACAGGGTTGGGACCAGTGGATGGATTAAAAGAACATGATTATTTTGATTACCTTGATTTAGAGTGCCCGCGGTGCTGAATCATGTTCAGCCAAAGAAATATCACAGAGACAAAATTTACTTCTCTATATGCAGAATAGCAGAAGAGGAGGAAGGCAGGGAGGAGGGAGGAAAGAAAAATTACTCTGCATCAAAAGATGAAAATATACACCCGTTCAACGTTTTCTTCTTGTAATGATTCTCTTCCTTAAGAAGTCAACCACAAAACACAGAGATGTTTAATCCATTAAAAGTGTAGTTTTCTGGAGAGAATAATCTGAGTTTAGTCAACCCACCAGCCTGCTTCTTACTGGGTGGGCTCTGCCTGGGGAGGCGATAGGCTTTCACTTGATTCCCTCAGAACAGGTCAATGTGCCACAGGCTTTACAGATGATATCTGATAACCTTTGCTGGCAGATCATCAACATGAGCACTATGGGAAAATGGATTTTCATTGGAAAGCAGCACAGATCTGAATGTCATCTGGTACCACAGTGGCAAGGGGGAGGATGAATTTTGTTGAAAGCATGTGCCTTGGAGAATGAAATTCTAGTTCTCTTTTGATGGTTTCCTTCACCAGTCATTCAGCTCTTCCCATTTTCTTTAAAGGTTGGAAAGGCGGAAAGATCCACAACCTTTTGCAAGGCACAGATGGATGGAGAGAGATTTTGAAAGCCTGTCTTGAGCCAGAGCAATGTGAAGCATCTCTGGAGAAAGAGTGACAACATAGCACAGGCAAGGGCAATGAAGGGATGCAGATCTCTCCTGTCCCTTGCTCCTCTCCTCTGAAACAGGGAGGACAACACCAGGATCTTTGAGTTACAGCAATCACATGCAATCACTGAGGACCTGTTTGGAAGATAACCTGGGAAGATGAAGCAAAAAACGAAGATTTAACTGTCTTGGCATGAGCATTATCAATCAGTCACCCTCTCTCCAGCAGTTGGCATGTATGGGGCTGCACCTTGTCTTGGACATGGGAGGTCTAAAGTTAAATTTCACTATATATTTGGTCACTTTTAAATGTAACAGATCTTTGGAAGTTCTGCCATGGGCTTGCATGTGTCTCTTATTTTGTGACAAGTGCAAAGGGAGCTCAGCTTTTTCTTGATGCAGAATAAAAATATACATGAAAGTGCACAAAAAATGTAGTACATCTATGGTACTTGAAAGAAAAATGGTTTCCTGCTTATTTATATTCACTCTGCTTTCACTTATACACAGGCTCACACAAGCATGAAGGTCAGGTCTTGATGGCACAGAGCTGGAAGAAAGGTTGTGTCTGTGGTCCTGTTTGTGCTGAGTTTTCTGTGCACTGAGCAGGTCTCCAGACATAGAGAGTATTTTTACATCAGAAATCTGAGCTACTATAGTATCACTGACAAAGCATTAGCAAACCTAGTCATGATAAAATGACAGTTCTAAGTACCTTCTTTCTTAAACTTTTGTTTGCTAGCTTGTTTTAATGAAATGAGTGGGCTATAGAGTCATACGAAAAAATACACAAACTCTCTTTTGATTTCATTCAATTAAGGAAATGTTGGGACTAGGTCTTTACAGAAGCTAAAGAGGTTTTGTTTTGCCCCTCTCTGCTTTAGAGGGGTGGGGGGGGAATACCCTTTTTATCCTTTCAGTTAAAAGGAGTTCCCTGCTAAAAATTATTTTGTTCTCATCAAAAAGTTCATTTGTATTCAAACAAACAGCAAAGGTAACCCTTGAATACAACAAGCCCTGAACCAGCAGATAGGTAGGGAAATGTGGGCCAATATAGAAATGATACATCTATAGGTCCCAAGAGGTCTCCACACTGAATCCAGTCCTGGCACCCTCACACCTCTGGGCAGACACCCAGCAAAGCCCTTACAATCTTGCATCGCTGTATGGCAAGGGTGATGCATTAAGGGGGAAAGTAGAAAGGATCAACCAACAGGCTGAAGGCTGGGATTCCCTGGAAGGAAACTCAGGGAAAAATGCCTTACCCAAAGTTCACCCTGATCCCAGCCATCTGGCTGTGGATCCTTCTTCACCAAATCCATCCTAACCTTCTGCTCTGCATTTCTACCTGTCTTTGACCATGGGAGGGAACAGGCTCGTCCCACCCTGGAAAGAACACAGGAAAAAAAACAATTCCTCCTTTTTTCAAGGGTTTGAGGCTCAACATTGCCCTCCCCTTAGCTGCAATACTGCTCTGAATGAATGGACACCTGACGGGACTTAGTAAGTCATTACTGATGAGAAAAATACATGCTGGCCTAGAACCACCATGCACAGAGATCAACACTGCGAGGTGATCCCAAAACCACATCTGAACTTTTCAGAGATGGAGCATACATTGCAATGTCCATTAGATACCATGGGAAAGGCGTTGTCTTCACTGAGGATTTTCCTAGAAACACTACAACTGTCACAAAAGCCCCATGCATTACCCAGGCACTCAACCACCCACAAACCACATGCCAGAGGACACGAAAGTAACTGCTTGTTTCCCAGAACCCTCAGGCATTTTGTCACAGACTAATAACAAGAATAATGGACCAGGGTGGGGAAATCATAATTAGACTTACAAAACTTAGCCTAGGCTTCTGTTTTTGTTTTAAAGTCAGTCCTACAAAATGAGGACTATTCTGTGTTCCTACAATTTCCTGAACAAAACTGGGAGGAAATTGTAAAATG
This sequence comes from Eurypyga helias, assembly GCF_000690775.1. Classification (NCBI taxonomy): domain Eukaryota; kingdom Metazoa; phylum Chordata; class Aves; order Eurypygiformes; family Eurypygidae; genus Eurypyga; species Eurypyga helias. The sequence continues at coordinate 144,622 of NW_010239166.1, forward strand.
CAAAAAGCACTCACAAATGAAAAGTCCTTATCTTGACATGAAAATATTATTCAGAAACTCTGTGGATTGTTTTGCTAATTTCCAAAATGGATGATCAAATACTGAGTGATCCTTCTTTGACTGCCAATATTTTTAATAGGCATCTTAGTCAATGTTAGTACAGCTGTCCTTTCAAATCAACTCTTCTGATGACTCACACTTGGATTCAGAGATTTCCCGAGGTTTTATCTGCTCTCCTAATGCTCTTGGTGGACCCGTCCTTGAATCCTGTCACATGAGGGAGCAGGAGGTGCCTCCTCATCCAAAACACACAACCCACTGGGCAGTGAAAAGGACACACACAATTAAAAGAGGCAGAAAGTAAGGAGGAGGAAAAAAAGGGGGAAAAATATAAAAAGGAAACCAAAAAATAGACCAGCAGGGTCATTTCATGCTCCAGCAGATTGGAATTTATATATAAAGCTCTTGGAATGCTGTACTTCTGCAGCCACCCTCCAGCCTTACTCATGGCGAGTTCACATCACCTGTTTCCCCTTTGAGTCGACATTTCCAAGGACTTTGGCTTCCTGACATGCAGTTGGAAAACTGAAAGGCAAGAAAGTCTTCACATTCTGAAGAAAACACGGCTGCTTGCAAAGGGCCAGGGAAATGTCACCAGCCAATGGAAACGAAGAAGAGGAAGCCATGAGACACTATCCCTGCTATAGAAAACAACCAATGAGTTAATATTCATTTGAAGAATTTTATTTCTCCCTGATTAAACTTTTCCCATGTCAATTTGACTGAAGATGGAAGGAGATTCAATAGTGCAGTTGTGGAGCAAACTTTTCTCTCTAAAAGCTCATTCTTTGGGTGGAAAAGTGCTTTGTGGCCCAATGTATAACATGAGAAATAGATAACTTTTTTGTGCAGATAACTGTAGTTTTGTTACTCTCCAGATTGTTCTTGGTCCTCCTGGAAAAAAAAAAAAAGAAAGAAAGAAAGAGAAAAAAAAACAACCCACCATGGAGAAATCTCTGGACTGAACACTAATTTTGAAGCCTCCAGTAGCTTGAAATGTCTCCAAACCTATTAAATGCTGAAACCAAAATAAACATTTTGTCCTCCCTTCATGGAGGCACAAAGAATGTCTTAAGTCAACCCATCCAATTGCCTGCCAATACCAAATTGCCCTCAAGAACATATTCTCCAGGGCTTTGTCAAATCAGTTTTAGTATTCCTCAAGCAACAGGGGGTTCTACCACGTTCCTGGAAAGTCTATTCCACAATCTGTTCCTGTACACTTTTTAAAAAGCACCATAAAGTGTCTGCTACCTGCAAGCACCATAGCTGGACAGGAATTGAATTTTCCATTCTGTGGTAAATCCCATGCTTTCAAATATCTTTCCAATCTGGATCCAAGGGAAAGCAAAATATTTTCAAAATTTCCTACTAAACACAATTCTCAAAGAAAAGGACACTTGCAGTTGATAAAAATGTTCATGCCAATAAAAAAATTTCTCTTGATTGAGTTCAAGGTTTATTGCTTCTGTACAACTAATACACTACATCACCTAAAATAAAAAACAGAAATGAAAACACTTTCCAAAACTGAAAACCAAAGCTTTTTTTTTTAAATTACAGTTCATCAGAAAAAATGTTTGCAAACCATTTCAGTTTTATCAAATTGGCTTTTTTCAACAGGAAAACATTCCTTCAGAAAATTTCCCATTGGCTCTTAGACAGGTCTTTGCAATATCAAGGTCAGAAAGAGTGCTTTTTGTTTCTGCTCTCCAAGAATTTAAACTGCTCAACTATTCCTTTCCCAGAAGATGTATTTCACAGAAAATTATTATAGTGTAATTGAAGGATTCCTTTTAAATTGAAGGAATTTGAATATTTTAATCAGTGCATTCAGTAGTACAGGACCCATGGCTAAATTCAAACAGTGCTTATGTAGAGACAATTCTTTTTATTTGCTCAGAATTTTAGCACTTACACACATTTTTTCCTAAATATGTTTGTTCAGCTAAGAACCTAAATGTTCCTTAAATTAAAGAAAGTATCAATACACAAATTGTGCTACTCTAAAACTTAAAATTAAGTCTGGGCTTGACGTGGATTGTCAAATATTGAAGAAGAGGAAAATAAAGATGAAAAAGAACTAATGAACAAAAGAAAGCAAACCAAAGCAACCAGCCAAACAAAACGAACCCAAAACAGAAGGAATATTTTCCATTCAACATTGGCACAAGTGACATCAGGTCTCGGGTACCCACACAGGGCAGCGTTCATCCCTCTGCTCTCAATACAAATGAACATATACCTGACATAAACACATAACCTCTCTGCCAAAACCCAGTTCATGCAACCTCCCATTCACTCCCATCTTAAAAGCTTATCGCATACCTTTTGCCAACAAAGCCCTCCAATATTGATTAATAATGGTTTCCAGAGGGGAGCTGCTTGCACTCTCAGCCATTTAGTATTGATTAAGAAGTACTCTGCAAGGAAAGACTGTGTGACTCCAGATCTGGAAACTGCCAACAAAAATAAAGCTGGTATTAGTGGTCCTCAGCTTCTTTGCTGGGGCTGAGAAAAAGGCAGTATTGTGGGCTGGGAGACTGCTCACCAAGATGTTGATCTTTGCCGGTTATCCAACAACGATAATAAGCATTGGATAAATAGGTGGGATAGTCACAAGGGGAACGAAAGAGGGAATTAAAAATCAGTAAAAGAAGAAAAAGGAGAGGAAATAAAAAGGAAGGCGTTAGACTTTCCAGCATTCTGAAAGAACAAGGTTTTATCCTCAGTGGGGGGAAAAACAGATTTACTAAACACGGTGACCTCACTTGTTTGCATAGCATTCAGTAACGTGTATTTTATTACCTATGATACCTCCATGCTAGCTTGCAAAGCCTTTCCAGCGGCCCTGTGAAGGATACCGAGCTTATGGAAAAGAAATAAACCAGCCTGAGGAAGGAATGGCACAGCTGGATGAAAAAAACAAAACAAACAAACAAAAAAAACCCCCTGGCTAGAAACACACTAGTTACTACCCCGTGAATCTATGTGTAGATAAAACTGAGTGAACATCCTGGGAGAAAGAGTTTCTCTCCTCCGCCCAGTGTCAGCTCATCAGTGAGGGTCATTAGAACTGGCGATGGGGAGATGCAGAGCGTGGGGAGAAGAGACCTTTCACTTCTCCTCCCTTACAATGCATCGTGGACTTGTTGGGCATTGGCAGACAGAGGAGATGGTTAACAGGAAGGGACCAGGCTGCAGGGCGAGAAGGTCCTATCTAGAGAGGCTCCTCTGAGGGGTCAGCCTCTGCCAGCAGCAAAACTTCTGCTCCAGGAGCAGTCGTGACAGGCACTGCCAGCGCTGGGTATGGGTGAAAGTGATCAGCCCAGACTGACGTGTGAGCACCAAAAACTTGGATGCCAGGCCATTGCACTGCACATATGAAGAACAGCCTGTCTGCCAGCTCATGTGAAATATGCTGGTTGGGTTTAGTGAAAGAAGTACCATGCTTAGATGCAATCTGGGGAAAGAGTCACCCGAAAGTGATTTAAAAGCTGAGCAATTTTATTAGTGTAAAATTTGGACCCTTGTCTCTGATGACAAGATATGACTATAATGTGTGAAATGGGAAAACTAGGGGTATACAGACGAGAGACAAAGACCAGGGAAGACCCAAGAGCCATTTCTTAGAGCCCAGCTACACCTTGGACGTCTCCTTTTGCATCCCTTTTCACTAAGAGGACCTGTGACCTGAGAGGAAGCAAGTGAGAGCCTATGAACTGCGTACTAAGTTCAATAGCACTGAAAAATATAACAAAAGAAAAGCAAATCCCTCTGGAATAATAGCTAAAAAAAAACCAAAACACCAAAAGAAAAAACAGGGAGGAGAACGGATTAGTATGAGGTGAAATCAAGAGATCTCAGGGTCAGTCCAGTTTAAAAAAATAAAAACAACCCATCAAATGATTTCTCTCATTCCATGTGTTACAAGAGCAGAGGCTCTGCCTGCTCCTGGAGCGAAGGCAACATAGGAATCTGTTCAGGCAAGAAATCTTCTGTGCTATTATTTCATATTGAGCCGAAAGTGAAAAAAGGAGATGCAAATGAGTAGCAGGGGGCTGTCGGATGCAAATTGGGCCCATGTGTGACTGTCAGACTGGACACTAGCACTGTGGTGTAGGTGGGAATGGAGGGCAAAATACACAGCTGAGAAAAAGGAGAGGCAAGGCAGGGTATTTTAAGTGGTTCCTATAAGCTGTTAAGTGGGAGAAGTTGGCTGCCTACAGGGGTTAGGAGCCTCTTATAGATGGGAGAAACGTGTCAGCAGAGCATTTCCACGCACTTTGGCTCAAGGCTGAAACAACAGAAGTGGTGAGCAACACTGCAGCCGTCATTCAAGCGGCTACTGAGGGATACGGGCAGAAGCTCCATGAGACTAGGCTGAACCCAGCCTTGTTCCCAGCAAGCCTCACTGGGCAATCCTAAATTCAAGGTGAATGCATGCAGGAGTGAGAGCCAACCTAGCAGTTGTGCATGAGATAAACAGCAACAAGAGTGTTGCACTAGCTCTTCCTCCCAGCCAACTGCCAGCCATGCCAAGGTCTAGTTGCAATGGCCAGATTTACGTCTCAGCAGGAGTTCATTCTTTGAAGAAACCGCACTCAATTCCCCTTTCTTTGATTTTCATGAGGAAATTTCTCAGTAAGATAGGCACGAATTTCCTGGTCTGTGAGGGGGAAAAACAAACAACCAAACAAAAATTTCTCTTTTCAGTTAGCCGCAGGGATTGTGCAATTGTCCCAGGGTGGTGGTGTCAGCTGGCCCATTCCAAGGAGCTCTCTCCCAGCTCCACCTGGTGGCAATAGGACATTCAGGCTATTTCTGTGGGCATCGACTGGGCTCCAAGGAGACAAGGGTTCCATTTCTGCTGCTGACATTTTGCATGAGTGTGTGTCGTCCATCTGTCTGTGTGTGTCCCTCCATTCTGCATGGCACTGGCCTGCCTCCTCTCACGAGGTGGGAACAGCCCTTCACAGCATAAGTAAACAGTCTCCTGTGCTTGAGCATGGTAGTGTGATGGGGAAATCACAGCTGGGAGGAAGGCACTTAGCAAGAAAGCAAAGGGAGCCTCGGGCTGACAGCCAGGCATAGCCCACAGCTGTCTGCAGTATCTGCCTTGGGGCTGAATCACTTTCAAAGATCACAAAAGACCATCAAGAGTCTTCTCTGAGTGTGGTTAGAGCAGTGATGTCTTCTAGTTTGGCATTTATGAGGTCCAAGACTGAACTCAATTGCCCAGATGTAAGCATCTCACACCCTTTGAGATGACCTGAAGCATCTCCTTCACGTGCTTTCCTTCTCACGTGAAGGAGTGGAAGCTGCATCACTACTTCATGCTGGTAAAGTTCCCTTCAGCTCCATCAATATATTTGACATGACTGTAACAATAAGGAGTTGTAAAAAGATAAGATACAGATAGCACTATATTAGTCCAGGACCCTTCAAAGCCTTGACCTTTCCAATGAGTCAGACAATAAATCTTGATGAAGATAGGTCTGGGATTTGGACACCTCCTGGTCCAAAATACAGCTCAGTCCAGGCCTTACCACAAATTTCCCCAGCCACAACAGTCCGAACAGCAACATCATTGTCTGGTTTGGGTTTTTTTATGTTACCTTCTGGGAGAAGAAAAGAGAACGAAAAATAGAAAAAGAAAGAAAGGAAAAAAAAAACAAACCCACCAAAAACAAACCAGCAGTTCCAGACCAAATGTAGAGCATCCCTCCCCTAAAAGCAGGAATAAATTACAGCTGTTTCAAATGCTAGAAATTTGATATTTTAAAGGTGTACAACAGAACATATTTCTTGAGAAAACAAAGGAAAAAATAGTATCAATTTTTTATTAAATACCTAATTTCTGAACATCAAAAATTATCAAAAATAGTGAACTGGCAAAAAGTCCTGGGACCGGCACATAGTTAATTAAGATGCTACAGACCCAAGCATGTAATACTTTGGGCTTCTAGCATAAAGCTAATTACAAATACTGTTATTTATGGTTGTTGAAAATAGTCTCGGGAAGGCTGCATGTATCCATTGTGGATCTTCCCCTACCTCACAAGTAACAGGCCTGGCTTATACATGCCAGGAGCTGAGGTCACTGGTATGAGAAACGTCAGGACATGAGAAGTGAAGCCCTTATAGGTATAGGAGCTATAGAGAGCTAAGCCAGGTCAGAAACTCTGATGAAGCTCTATAGAGACAATACAGCATAAGAAAGAGGGGGGGGAAAGAAGAGAGAGGCAAAGCCATGCTGCCAGTGCTTCCAAAAAGGTTGTATCCCACTAGAATCCTATTTATTCCATAAACCGCCCAAGTATATATTAAGTTAAAGCCATACAAAGATTAGCAAAGCAGAGGTCCCTATATAACCCTCTGCCCATCGGGATCTATAGGGCTGTTGGGCTGTGTCCTCCACCCACTTGGGTGGATCCCTTTGGGAAGGGAGAGGTGCCAATGTGAGCAGCAGCGGTGGACAGAGGGTGCAGCAGAAAAATCTGCATTTGGGCAGAAGACAGTGTAGAGGGAATTTCAAAACCATAAAAAGATGTACAAGACTGACACTGTCTCTCCTAAATCCAGAATCACCCAATATGTTTAGAAATAACCAAGGTGAAATCGGTCACTTCTCATCAATTCCAAAGCAATTTTGGCAGCTGTCATAATAATTCCCATAAGCTCTAGCCGAATTACAGCTCAGGTGGTGACAGGCTTGACAGAGCACTGGAGCAGAGTGGGGCTGGCATGTAGCAAAATGTTTGCATTTTGTTACCTACTCAGATTTTACGCTTTTCATAAGGGCACTATTTTTTCCCCTCAAAGTGATTAGAACTAACTGTTATCACAGCATCTGTTTCCTTCCATTAGTGATTCCTACACAGAATGTACCAGACAGACACTTTGAAATGGTGAACTGAGAGCCTTGTGAGAAGCAAGAGAGTTCCAAAATGCTTATTTGGGAAGGAAACAGGGAGAAAGAAAAAAAAAAAGACACTTATTAAACCAATGAAATATCTGATTAAAAATAAATAATTCCTAAAACAAGGAACATATCTTCAGTTCTATATGTCTTGATTGCTTAAACTACAGGGTCTTTCACCCAGCTGCTTGATTTCCATTTTAAGTGAGTATAATGTAATAGAATTGGCTCTGGGTTTGTCAGGGTTCAACAACAATAATCCCAAAATAAAACTGAAATATGAATCCTCATGTAAACTGCATTCACTTTCTGACAGTGCTCTAGCACATCCCGTATGTCAAGTGATACCAGGCAAGAGTGAGATGTAAAACTGAGGTGATGTGGGTAAGGTGGGCCTTGGATTGATCTTGGCAACAGGGCCCAGGAGATGGAATCAGGAGAGTTCAGTATTACACTGATGATCTTCTTTGAGGATCCTCTTATCTGCAGATAACCATGGGTAAAATATTCCTGTCAATACTTGCTTTCTGTAGAGAATTTCAGTTTCAGTTTAGTTCAAATATTCTCTCATTTCCATGGAAAATATTTTTATTTTCATCAAATTTCCTCCCTGATATCCCTTCCTTTGTACTTCAATGCACCGGAAATAAATTATTTCCCCCACACTAGCTTACGAGAGTTATAGCTCAAATGCCTTCTGTCACTGCTCTGAGGTCCAGTCTAAGCTCCCCAGCCAATTCATCTCTCACATTGTCCCTGGGTTGGGGGGGGGGACATGCTGTGCATCAGGGGAGTCTGGTGTGACCAGGAGGCCAGTCTATAGGGAAGAGTGGAAATAAAAGCAATTGAACTTTGATTTTCATGAGGCATCACAGCTGCATTTTATAATTTTTAAAACTGTCCTTTTTCAGTTTTCCAACAAAAAATTGCTTCTTGCACAGCAGAAAAAACAGCAAAACAAAGCACTATCCAAGCACCAGTGCCCTCTTTGTGCTGTTGAAATAACCTATTCCAGCTCATTTTCTGCCACCAAGCTTTGATGAAGCTTAAGAAAACATCATGTGTGCCTTTTCTCCCCACCTTTGTAGCTTCAAACCATGACTGAACTGGAAATCTTCCCTCCATCAGGTAAGGCAAAGCTTGCTTGGTACCACCAGCTCCTCCACAGCAAAGCCCCCCCAGTGCAGCACTTCCAATTCACAATAAAACATGAGCTGACTTCCCTGCATGGAACTCACCAGGTCCGTGCAAAACAAATGTTTGCCATCTTTCCTTTCACTCATCCAGCACGTACAATCATTTTGATTTCACTCAGACGCACTGTTAACTATCCTTGAGGGAATCAACAGCATGAGACACCCACTGGAGTCCACAGGACCGCTTGAGTGAAGATTTCCACCACCTCTAATGTGGTGACCCATGAGTGAAAAGCAGTTTAGGACAAGCATCTTCATGCTAGGTCCATCACGTGTGCTTTTATGTGCTGTCTGCAGCCACCATGAACACTTTGCTGTGACCTGGAAATTAGGAAACAAAAGATTTGTCTGTCTGTAAAGTAATTTCTCTTGGTGGTAGAAGACTAATAACTGAGATGAGCCAGCCCAGCAGGGAGAGGGGAACCATAGAAGAGTCAACCAAACACAGTTTGGGCAAGACCACAGTCAGCCCAGGGCTTTGATATGGGCTGCCCAGAGCATCCAAAGAAAACCCCTAAGAATGTCTTCTTCATGCTTTTCTTTTTTCTTTTTACCCCAGGTGCCATCTACTAGAAGTCAGGGTTTCTTAAGAGAGCAAATTCACTTAATAGCCAATGAAATACAGAAATAAAAAATCAGTTGTAAATATATTCCCTCCCCACTGTGTCCTTCTCCAGCCATCCTGGGTTTCTGAGCTGGGTACACATCCCAGTGGCCTGTCACAAGGAATAAAGCATATAGGCTAGCAGGTCATTCACGTGTGAGGAAGGAAAACTTGCTTTTTATTAAGGTTTCCCTGACTCAGAACAGGGAAGAACAAGAGAGAGATTACTCATGGAAAACACGGTAGCAGACCAGCCTTGATGCTTGAGATAATTTTACAGACTGGAAAATTACCCAAAACACCAAATCAGGTAAAGACCACCCACCAATACCTCAAATGTCTTCTTTATGCTTTTCTTTTTCTTTTATTTTTTTAAACTGTGTCCAATACTTCAGTTTAAATGCTACCTTTTTGGAAGTAACTGCGTCCATTTTTTTCATCTTTAATCCTTACAAAATGCAGTGAAATCTCAGACACGTAGAGGCCTCTGTCCTTCTGTCTGAATCATCAAGTATGGTTATCTGGTAGACTTTCCTAGCAGATGTTGGGGGATTCCATAGGGCTGGAGGTCCCTCCACTTTACACCTCATTGCCCAACCACCTTTATTTTCTTTTTATTCCCTTCAGCCCTCCCAGCTGGCTTCCCATTCCTCCTGGCACATTGCTTACCAAGATCCTGGTCCTGCTATAATGAGCATAATCCCTTGAGGGATTCTTCCATGGAAGTGAGGCAGAGCAATGAGCGATAATTTATGATGAGTGCCCTTGCAATTAGCACCTTAGAAAATAACACTTCCTGGGGAAGCTGAGAAGGCCATAAATGAAAGTGTAACTGGGACAGAAGTGTCATTCTGTTGCTAAGCCTAAATTCTTATTCAGGTCAGTGGGAGCTGGAAGTGGTGGAAGACAAGGATAGCATAGCCTAGAGATGTGAGGAAGGCTCCAGGCAACCAGAGCTCTCAAACTCTTCTCCCTTTTGTCTTACCTGATGCAGTATCAAGCTCTTTAAGGCAGGAGCTATTGGCCAGAGTGAAATGGTACTACTATGAGAGCCTTTGTATGGATAGTTCATCATCAAAGGAGAGGTGGAGAACAGACTGAAACAGAGGCATCTGTTATGTGGATGTCAGATTTCACACTGATCAGAGCCCATCAGGGTCTTTCTATTGACTCCAAGATGTTTTCTATCAGTCCCTTGATTAGGTATTCTTGCAGTGAATGCTGCCAGCCGTTTAATTTATAGGTTATGTGTATATAAATATACACCCACAAGCACAAACATACATGTACACAAACACACAGATAACCCAAAGCATGAGTAGCCAATGCAGAAAGAGACCCATGAGAGGCACCACTTACCTTCTCTGTTATTCCCTAGGTGTGGCTACATTAACTGCAGGCAGAAGTTGTACTACCTACATCACTTATATAGGTACCTTGTTAAATAATTAAAGGAAGCTGTGGCTGTTCAGTTCTTGAGCACGTTAATTGAAGTAGGAAAAGGATATGCAGCACCTACAAACAGTGATAAGTGCACAGATGAATTACGATCATTTTGGTTGTCTTTTGGTATGAGGTCTTTTTCAAGGTCTGGCCATGTCTTATCCAAAAAGTGGTGAGTATTGTGAGGTCTAGTTATAATTACTCACCACTATAGAAATCAGTTCAGGGGTATCTGGAGGCTGATGTGCTGGAGTAGCTGTGATGGACTTTTCTTGCTTTAGTCCTGGAAAACCAGAAAGGTCAGCTTTCCCTGAGATGTGGTTTCCCCACCAGCAGAATGACAGAACTGTCCAACAAACACTCCAGGCTTAATGTGTGAGAATTATTTGTAGAGCACTTGAATTCCTGCATACATTTTAGCAGACTTAGAGAGTGGCAAGGAACATTCCCGTGAACTGGATCTTGTTTGAATATATTGTTAAAATATTAGAAAAGCCCTTGTGTGCTTTTGGCTCAGAAAAAGCACACTCCCAAGCAATTCCTGGGCATGGTTCAGGAGTTAGCATGGGCCAAGAGCCATTCCCAGGAGAAATTTTGCATAGAGCCACCTTGTTCTGGAAGGCAAGAGTATTTAATAGGTTAATAGCCAGATTTTCACCTTTCATACCTATTGAAGAGGAAGTTTTGTACTAAATTTTCCCTGCTATTTGGATGCGGGCTGTTTTATGCCAGGTGGCATCAGCATGAGAGCTGTGTGTAATTAACTAGTGGAGATGTAGCCAGAAGGTCTAATCCACTCCCTATACCGACACTTTGACTCTTGGAAGTAGGGGCAGAGGTGGCTGGGAGAGGATGTAGAAAACGAATGGCTCCTCCTCTTTTCCAAACTGGCAGCATCTCCTCTCCCTATCTCTATATCCCAGGTCCTAGGGACAACGGTCCTTTTTGCATATGACAGCAGGTGTACCCTTTCTTAGCCTTGTTACAGCCCACCAGTTCTGTAGCCAACAGCTCACAAGGGAGTCATATGTTTAGCATCAACTCCAGCCAGCTTTGATTCCCACTGCAAGACTGGTAATTGGCAAATGGAGGAGACAGCTTCTAGTATAATCCTGGAGAGCCAGACTTGAAGGGAATCATGCTGCTATCCTGTCTGCTTCCCACTGCAGAAAGGCAGGATGTGAACACTGAAGTGCTGCATGATTTGTGTCTCTCTCATGACCACCGGTGGTACCTCCACATCTCAGATAGTGTTGAGGGCACTTATCACTACCTGGTTATAGGCTCAGTTCCCAAAATGACTGAGGTACGAGTTTGGGCAAGTCACATCTCATTTTTAGCCCTCTTTCATCTCTCTGACTCTGTGTCTGTACTTCTGTTTACACTGAAAGAGATTAGGAATCTCATCTGACTCTTAAATGACTCAGGACCTCTACAATGAGATGTTAAAAATCATCAACACAGCCTGATGATGAAGGTGAATCAACATCTAGGACCTGACTCCTGTATCTCATCTCTTGGTGATCAGATTTGGGTTTGGTTTTGGTTTTTTTTTTTGTCCAAGTAATAGCCAGATTTTCATCTTTCATACCTATTGAAGAGGAAGCTTTGTACTAAATTTTCCCTGCTATT
>NW_010239167.1:0-7005 GCF_000690775.1 Eurypyga helias
CCTGGCTGAATCCAGCACAACCTCCTAAAGATGCCAAGCTGTTTTGTCCCACCGCTTCTGCTGTTTGTCACTGCAAGGGTTAGAAATCATAGAATCATAGAATGGTTGGGGTTGGAAGGAACCTTAAAGATCACCCCGTCCCAACCCCCCTGCCATGGGCAGGGACACCTTCCACTAGACCAGGTTGCTCCAAGCCTCATCCAGCCTGGCCTTGGGCACTTCCAGGGGTGGGGCATCCCCAGCTTCTCTGGGCAACCGGTCCCAGTGCCTCCCCACCCTCTCCGGGAAGACCTTCTTCCTGATATCTAATCTAAACCTCCCCACTTTCACTTTAAACCCATTACCCCTTGTCCTGTCACTACAGGCCCTTGTAAAAAGTCCCCCCCAGCTGCCTTGTAGCCCCTTCAGGCACTGGAAGGGGCTATAAGGGCTCCCCCGGAGCCTTCCCTTCTCCAGGCTGAACAAGGCCAATTCTCGTAGCCTTTCGTCATAGGAGAGGTGCTCCAGCCCTTGGAGCATCTTCGTGGCCTCCTCTGGACTCGCTCCAACCAGTCTATATCCTTCTGATGTTGAGGGTTCTTTCTCCTCCAGCCTCATTTATTCTTTCCTCGGTTAGTCTTGTGCTCTTGTAGTCTCATGCTTGAGCTGAAGGTTCAGTCCTGCACACATCCCTTACTCTCCTGTCTCTCAAGAAGCGAAATGCCCAGGATCCTCCAATCTCCAGCTCTTCTGACCATGGTTTTTTCCCCTGTTTTCCTTACTCTGTGGAAGGATGTAAGCTGGGTGGGGCTTTTTTTTTTTTCTTTTGCAGTTACATTTTCAGAATGACAGTGTTTTGTTTTCGGGGTGGGTAGAGATTGTCGTTGGAGACTAAAGTCTCAGGAGTAACTCTCTGCTACCATAAAGTGAAGCAGTGAGTACAGCTGCTGAGTGAGTGAGCAGTGGTGCAGCTGCTGGTTCAGGGGCTGGTGGGAGAGCCCTGGAGTGCTGATCCATGCTGGCATCTGCCCCAGCTGCCTGTAAGTAGCTCTTTCACAGGACTCCCGCATTTGTCTTGCGTTTAGAAGGTCTCTGGTTGAGTGTCAGGAGAAGACAGCAGAGTGATTCAACTTTGGATATGGGCGTGCAAAGTTGCTCATCTCTTGGGTTAGAGGAGTGGATCTCTGGTGCCCTGAGGAATAGAGGTGGTAGAGCCCATGTCTTCATAGCCCTCAGTCCACTGCATCCTTGCATCAGGGGGGTGACCAGGGTAGAAAATGAATGCTTGTTCATTTTTTGAATATATCACAGGGCCAATGGGTCTTTTGCTATTTGCACATCCTTCCAATGTCTGGTGAGTTGGAAAGTTGTATACAAATGGCACGGTGTTGTGGTTTTAACCTCGGCTAGCAATAAAATACCATGCAGCCGCTCGCACACCTCGCCCTGCCTCCTCCAGTGCAGTGTCCAGCATGTGGAGAAATGGCAGGGGTCAGCACACCCTGGGAAAACCACCTACCTGATCATGGCAGAAATCTTTAACAAAACTGTCTTGCACAGAGTGAATGGGAAAGGTCATTTAATTCAGGAGGTGACTGTGACATCTAAGTATCGAGGATGAACTGGATTAAAGCACGCTGATTTTTGTAGCTGTGGCAGCTTTGTGTGTAATCTCCTATTTTGAGAAATGGAGCCAAAGAGAAGATTATTAAAACATTTCTCATATCTGATTCTATCGTTGTGATGGTAGATGACATTATTTCTTTGTCTTGGCCTTATTAGATAATAACAGAAAAGCTAAACTGAAATCTTTCTTTTGTTGTTTTCCAAAGGATTCATCCCCCTGAATTCTTCAAGAAAAAATACGCTGTGGATGAAGTCCACTATGTGACCGAGGTGAGTTGTCTGTCTCTCTGAATATTTTTTTTGTGAATATGAAATTAATATGTGGCAATGATTTTGCTCAATTTTAGAATTTTAGTCCTCTGCTTACTGGATGTCTCCTGACTGGGTGGGACCTTCCTCCCCGTCCCCACCCCCAGGTTACTCAGTGTCCTTCATTCGTATAAAGCACATGTAATTTATTTTTTTTAAGGCAGCCTTTTTGAGCCGCACGCTGCATTGTGAGACCTATCGGTCTGTGTCTTTATCCAGCAAAAACCGTGTTGCAAAATACATTTTTTGCAATGCCTTGGAGATTGAGATTATTGTCAGGGAGGCTGCATGTCCTAGCTCTGACTCGGGAGCCTACATTTATTGTATGCCTCCAAAGAGCTGTGAGGAAAGGCTGCCTCTGTTTGTGTTGAATCATTCTAATATTTGAAAAAGCAGATACCTTCATATTTTTAAATGCAATTGTGACTTGCTTAGTTAAGTTTTTCATTTAATTTCTGAGCAGATGTTTGTATACTTATGCACCTGGCCAGTTATCTTTTCTTTGGTAGGAAGGCTCAGCAGGGTGAGGGCAGTATTCCTGCCAAGCTCTGTGGGTGATTTTCATGGATAGCAGCTTGAAAAGGAAGATTCCGTTACTTCTGTCCCTGCAGAGCACTAACTCTGACTCACTAGACCAAAAATTTTGCTCTCATCAGCTGTGAGGGTGTTTCATTTCATTTTCATAATGAGTCCAGCATGGAAGTGAAGTTCTGTTCTGTATTTCAGTAGCTGGGGGTGGAGGAAGCTGTGGAGAGGTGGTTTTTTTTTTGACGTATGAGTTGCAGTTCTGTAGAGTGCAGGTGCTCCCGTGCTCTGATGCTGTCAGATGGTGAGAATTGCAAGTGCAAAATACATGTTTTAGTTATAAAAATCACATTATTTTAGGTCACCTTACCTGTTTTGGGTCACCAACAAATGCCTTTATTGCAATTCTATTCTCTGCTTTCTTACTGCTTAAAAAAAACCTCATTGATGGGAGAAAGTCCTCTTTATGTGGACCAGTAAATTATCCCAACGAAAAGGCTGTTTTCCACATGGACTAGATGGATTTAAGGTAGAAGCTGTTCAAGTCTGCAGTGAGGTTCTGTCTTTTGCACCGTCAGGACACTAGGGGCCTTATTTACAGGATAGTTTTATGTCAAGGGGTGACCAATGAGTGTGCAATCCTGATATTTCATGGGGAGAAAAAAAAAAAGTGGAATTAGTGTTTTTATATCTCGCTGTCATATGCTTTCTTTTGTTACTGTCATTAGCGTGATATTAAGTTGGTTTAAAGTTGGTAGGACTCTGCGGCATGGAATTGTGTCACCTGCTCATTGGTTCGAAGAATGTGCCCACCTTTGTGCAGCTCCTCTGAAAGCCCAGTTCTCTACAAGCCCAATGATTCTGTTTTTACTTTGTGTTTCAAAGATACTGAAGGAACCTAATAGAAGTGTGAGTAAAAGATGATCCAGTGAGAATAACAGTAACCATTCGTTACTAAATATTTATCACACTGTAACATAATAATGCTAGTGCATGTGTGGTTTATGTGCAGTAGTGTGTTGAGGATACAGAGGACCCTTATTCCTTATTTGTGTGACATGACAGCTTTTTTCCCTCATACTTCCTCTGTCTTCCAAATGGTGACAACAGACTTAAGATTATTGTTGGTATTTATACCTTTAAAGAACAACACCAACTTAAGCACCGTGTTTCTGTCAAAATACTTTGTGATCTACTGACTCTTGTTGCCAGTGTCAGGTAAAAGTAGAATGTCTGAAAGATATCAGAGGAGCATTTTTTGTCTTGGCAGCTCTTTTGCTTTGTGTACAGAAAGTGTTGATTAAATTAGTATCAATGTGATTATAAGAGGGAAAAAAAAGAAAAATAATAGCAATTTCAAACTTATTTTTAGATATCCAGTGTCTTGGCTTCAAAGAAACCTGCTGTGCTCCTTACTTTGGTAAGTCATATTATTCTGAAGAATAACTACCCATTTTCTTCAATAAGGAGATCAGTTTATTCAGTATTTCTTTGCATTGTCATTCCCTCTTTTTCCTCTGCCAAATTTGAAGCTACCTGTGTCCAGTCATCTAGTCTTCTGACTCCTTTGTGATCAAGGTTTGTAACCTCTGGGCTCCGAGTCTGTGTTCTCTCTGAAAAAAGCTTTATCTGTTTTTTGGTAAAACATGACATGTCTAGTATCGACCATGCTATCCCCCAGGCTAATGACTCCAAACTCCCATTCTTCTCTCTCTTTTACTGCTCTGTTCATGCTATGAGCATGTTTAGGCCTTTTGGGGGGAATCCTGCAAGGATTCAGGGAATACTTTTTCTGCATAGAATGCGTTGGTAAAACCAACTTCTGGGAGGAGGGAGTGATATCACATGCCTGCCAAGCATTTTGAGTGGTGCTGGCTTATTCCTCTGGAAGAAGGATGAATGAATGGATGTAAAGCCTGCAAGTTTCTTCTTCCCCATCACCTCTCCCCCACCTTCTTTACTTGACAGATGTTTTGTAAACCTTTCAGTGTTAAGAGTATCTGATTTCTTGTCACCAGTCTGTATGAGAAATTATTTGCTGACTGTGAGCTTTCCCTTACAGCAAATACAGTAGCAGTTCCTGGATTTCTTGTTTTCCCATGAGAGTTGCCAGGCAGAAGTCTTAAAAAAAAATATCCCTCCTTAAGCAGTCACGCAGCATGAGATCTGATTTCTTTATCCATTACAAACAGAGGCCCTAAATAGTTTTCAGTCTTTCTTTCACTTACTGTTGTATATACACACACATATAAAAGATGACCCTATAGCTTTTTGATGTTCTTTAAGAGAAATAATTTGGAACGGGAATATTTGACCATCTTGTGTTTCTTACTATTCGTTTCTGTACGTCAAGTTGTTGATTGGTTGTCACCCTGTGAGCAGCCTGTTGTAATTGGGAATTGTCACCTAGTTCCTGGCTGAGAGGATGGAGCTGTGATGCTTTCACACTTCTCCCACTGCCATGAAGAAGTATACAGAGAAGGGAAGAGCACTTCTCTCTTGGCTGGCTGCATGGAAACGTGGTCCTCCCTCCTGTAGTCTCGTTCCAGATACTGAACTGTAATGCCTCTCCACAGGGTTTTCCAGGCTCGTGTCAGAGGTGTTCATCTGCTGTGTAGCAGCCAAAATACTCTTGTGTATGCTGCTTCCTTGAATGGAAAGCTGTAGGGGAGCGGCATGGAAACTAAAACAGTAAGCATTGCCAAGGCAGTGCGTAATAATTTCTTTTTTAAATGAGATTACTTTAGAAGAAACCTTGCCCGTTTGTTATTCCCTTGCCCTTTATTATTATATAGGTCTCTTAGCTCCCTCTCAAGACATAAGGGAATTAGAAATCAAAGCTTCCCATTTTCCTAAGCAGCACATCCTAATCTGAGTTCTATGCTGGTCTCTTAGGAAACAAAAAATTTCTTATGCTGGTCTGCTTTTAACAGTCTGGGTTTTTTATTTTTAGGGATTCCAGTAAACTTATGTATAAGTTTTCCTAAAGACTTACTGCAGTCAGGTTCTCCCCGTGATTTAAAATTTAAATACTTGTGTTTGGCAAAATATAAATACTTTTGTTTGACTCAGAATCATGGTCCTTTTAATCTTTTCCCTCCCAGCGTGGTGTTAATACCGATAGCGGAAATATCTCCAAAGAAGCTTCATTTGAAGGAATCAGCCAGTAAGTGAGAAGGGTATTTTATACATTAATTGTTACGTGGTTATGCTGAATTCATTTTCAATTTCATGTAAAATTATGGTTTTTCCAATGACAGGATGTTGAATGGCAGATCAAGTGTATTGGTATTTCTTTAGAAATAAAATGTTTGACATGTTTCTAATGACCTGAAATACAGTGGTGGGTGTTTTTGAAATCTCTTTTGCATCTAAAGGTCATCCAATATTTCTCTGTGTTTGCTTTAAGTATCTAAAACCAAATAGACCCATTCTCTTACCTCCATTTCCACTTTTGGGATTGGAATATTTGGTTTTCAGATTTTGTAAAGATGAATCTTAAAATGTAGCTTCTTAGGGACTTCCTTGTACAGTATCAAGATAGATGTGTGGGATTCTGTTAAGGCACGATCTTCGGAAAAGATGTCGCGTTTCAGGTGTAAAATAAAAAATCACCTTTCTGCCCCGATGTGATCTTTCAGTGTCCCTTGATGTTGTCTTTTTATGAAGTTTGACTACTAGTGGGGTGAAAACATTGTCCTGCAGGCAGTATTTTGAAAAGACAGTAAATAAAAATATATCACAGCTTGCTCTGGGATGTAAGGATGATGGCCTCAATTTTGAATGAAATACAACCGTCTATTTTGTTATGATGTCCTAAAATGAGATCATTTTCCATTTTAGCTCAAGTGTATGGCAAAAAAGAAACAAAGCCTCCCATTAAAAAGCCTGTTAAAATAAACACTCATGCTGGGATGTTGAGTAGATGGCCTTTTTATGATCCTTGACTCTCAGTCACCCCGCTGTATTTTTCTCCATCCGCCTCTGTCGACAGCACATTAATTATGTGGCGATGATCGTCATGCACAGAATTTGCTGCAAGTCTGGGTGCTCCACGAGTGTGCTTTCTGCTGAGATCATCTTTTCTCTGTGTCATGTGAACTAAAATCTGGAATCTGATTCCATAATTACTTTGTTCTCCCCTCTACAACCTAAATGGAAACAATGATTGTATCAGGGATGTTGGGGACCAAGGTGGCAGACATTTAGAAATCTTTTGCTGCCCAGTGAGTGAAATATAAACTATTCCAGAATATAAGCAAGCTGGTTTTAGTGAAAATCTGGTGTTCTCTTTGTTGTTACAGCAGTATGATGTTCTGTTGCTTTGACCAAGTAGATATTCAGTTGTCTTACAATCTCCAGGTACAGGTCCGCTCCAATGTCTGTGTGGAGCTACATCTCCAGTTTTATCTGAGACATGAAATATGAACAGTTACTAACTGCAGCAGTAATTTGTTGTGGGAATGATGTACAAAGGTCTGTCTAAAGTATCAAAAAAGCCTTTTTATCCCCAGAATGTCACTAAATTTACAGACTCACACAGTGGAAGGGGTTGGAAGAGACCTC
>NW_010239168.1:0-36675 GCF_000690775.1 Eurypyga helias
ACAGGCTGAGAGAATTGGGGTTGTTTAGCCTGAGAAGAGAAGGTTCGAGGGAGACCTTACAGCACCTTCCAGTACCTGAAGGGGGCCTACAAGAAATATGGAGGGTGGCTTTTTACAAGGGCCTGTAGCAACAGGGCAAGGGGTAATGAGTATAAACTGAAAGTGGGGAGATTTAGATTAGATATCAGGAAAAAATTCTTCTTGGAGAGAGTAGTGAGGGACTGGGACAGGTTGCCCAGAGAAGCTGTGGATGCCCCATCCCTGGAAGTGTTCAAGGCCAGGCTGGATGAGGCTTTGAGCAACCTGGTCTAGTAGAAGGTGTCCCTGCCCATGGCAGGGGGGTTGGAACCAAGTTATCTTTAAGGTCCCTTCTAACCTAAACCATTCTATGATTAAAAAGTCAATTAGCTGCCATGCCCCTGCTCACGTAGTGACAGTTATCTAACAAAACACAGAACTAGGCTATAAAAGCAAAAGTTTTGTGCAAAGCAGATGAACTGATACTTAAATTCCACTCAGTCCTAAGACTAAATGAAGCTATAAGGCATGTTATAAAACTTAACTAGTTTCAAACAGCATCATTTACCGGCAAAATATAATCAGTGTATCAGTAGGACTATGTTTCAGAGCAGGACTGCCATCAGTTTTATAGTGTCAACCTCCACCTGACACTTTACTTCATTAGCTGTTTTAGAGATTGACATGAAGCATCCAGTTGCAGTCCTTTTACACATTCCTGAGCCATAACTAAGTTACTATACTCACCCTTTAGTTTCTCAACTTTCTTTACAGTACAGCAAGATTTACTTTTCCTCATCATTTAGAATATGCATTCCTACATCAGTGTAGTCTTTTGAAATTAGTTAAGACTTGTTATTAATCTAAAGCCAAGAAATGGTATCATTAAGCAACCAAAATCCTCACCTCAAAAACTGCACATGTTATAGGGGCTCCTGGTTGTGCCCCTAGCAGTATCACCATGTGATTAAGCACCATGCAGTCTTCATAGTCAAGTAGATTTGTTATACCCAATTGTGGTTCTAACCACAGAAACAAACCCTGAAGATCACACATGGGCAGTAAAGCATCCCTCATGACTTGATACAGATCTATTTACAGACTCTTCCTTAGACCCGCTAATCCATTCTTTATCGGATGGATGGCAATTAGGGCATACTGGCAAGCACTCAGTTGCAATAAAGCCTACAAGTAGGCTATGTTAGACCAATACTAGGTCACCTAATCAAATTTAGACTTCAGACATTTTACCACTGTCCACAGTACTTCAGCACATAAAACTACCTACCTAAAAGGTAAATACGGCAAATCAAAACAGGAACCTATTGTCTCGCCAACTCTGTCCTTTTTACACATGATTTAAAATGCTATAGCCAAGTGAGATGTAAGCCAACTAGAAACAAACTAGGGGAGAAGTTCAGAAAAGTATAAGACAGAGGATTAAAGTTTAGATTGACTTTCTAATCGGGCATTCCTCCTGTTCCCATCCTGGCCTGCAGCAAGTCCTCATACCTGGCTGCAGTGATGGCGTTGTGTACTCACCTGGCCTACAGGAATACAACTTGCCTGAAACATAGGTAACTTTACTTCTTGTATAGTAACATTCAGACAATTCAATATATACAGATTCCTTTGCTGAGCTAATTTAGATACAGCCCTTATAATGAACAAATAGAACAGCCAGCCACCTACTTACCCACAGCTAATCAGGGTTTGTTATTCAAACAGATTTAAAAGACAAGCTTGTTTTCTATTGTCATTTGTATCCTTATTCCAAGGACTGCACAGAGCCCAGGATCAGATTAACACCATCACAAAATAGTAAAAGTAACAGCAGTGTAATTAAGGTTAAATCCTGTATAACAACGAAGCCTTCTGCTGTTGAACACAACTCCCTCTACAGCACGCGTGTTCTTGTGAGCAGTACTACCTGCTGGTAGTGGTCAAACCTTTGGCCCTGTATACTTGGAGAGCTGAATTTCAGGTAGTTCTGAACACTCAAGAAATCCCACGAGTAATCTTGAGTTGTTCTTTGTAGTCACCCGCCCCAAGAGAATTCTCATAGCTACACCAATTGTGTAATTCACATATCAAGCTTTGCATAACAGAAAGGAAGAACTTTTTAGAGGACACATATCCCGACTTCCTTTTTCTCCTCAAATACACTATATAATGACATTACCCATAATGTATGCATCTATGTTTTTTTATATATATGTGCACACATAGACACATATGTACATATACATGACAAAAACACACAGAAGGATATAGCAGGAAATATTTATCAAAAGAATTCTTTTAAAGTGTATTTTAAAAAGGGAAATCTGAAGCATTTTACCTGTTTTATAACTCTGTGATCTATATATATCCCTGAGTTCTTTCATAAGTCGATCTGAAGCCTGAACTGACCCAGAGACTGCACCCTGAAACAAACAAAAAAGACTCCAAATAAGTGAAAAGTACTATTTAAATCAAAAGGTCTTATTTCCATTACAAAGTTATACTAACTAGAAGGTATTAAGAATATATTAATTTCTGTATAAGGATTAGGTTTTTGAAAAGTTACATATTCTAGTGAGCAAAGACTACCCAAAAGAAACAAGACACTCCCTTTAAAGCAGCACATTAATATATATCAACAATACCAACATGGTATAGGTGATAAATCTTTTAATCAAGGTACAAAAGACATCTTTCTGAAAGGGATTTTAATCTCTTGGGCATTTTGATTTCCAAGGTGGATCCAGAGTACATTTCTGATAGGGAAATATTTCCTCTTACCTTTTGCTCTTATGCACCTCTTACTCTACTGGAAAGAAGAGTGAGACTAATACTAAGAAAAAGCTGCTGCTCATAAGGTTTTGCTGTTTTCTCAGAAGCATATTTTCATTTGGATATGAAAAGACACAGGAGTTAGGAAGTATCCACTATAGAACACCAGCTTCTGGATGAATTAAGACCAGCCAATATATTTAGAAAAATGCAGAACAAAAGCAACATTATTTGCAATAGAGTGGAAGAGAGAAGGGGAGGAAAAAAAGAAAAAAACCAAATCACAAACCCACACCCAACACCTACATAGAGGAAGACTAAGGTAAGTAAACCTTAGAATACCAAATTTTTTGTTGTAATTCGTCATAGTTCTTGTGGTTTACGCAACCAGGGCGGAAACATCTTCTGTC
This sequence comes from Eurypyga helias, assembly GCF_000690775.1. Classification (NCBI taxonomy): domain Eukaryota; kingdom Metazoa; phylum Chordata; class Aves; order Eurypygiformes; family Eurypygidae; genus Eurypyga; species Eurypyga helias. The sequence continues at coordinate 3,204 of NW_010239168.1, forward strand.
CTTTTAGAGCTCAGTTCTGTGTCACTCAGCATCTCAAAGTGACAGAAAATTTAACATACAACTTCTGAGGCTGATATTTCAACATGAGATAAAGTGCTAAAAGAAGAGACCTTTAAGTGACAGGCATATAAAAGGACTGGCTCTAAAAACCACTGGTTATTGACAAACTCATGAACACACCATTTCAAGTAACTGATGTCTACTTATATCAACAACTGCTGCACTGGACATATTCTGCACATATCCCCAGTGCTGACAGTTCTGCAACCTTGGTATTAACTTAAGCCTCATTTTTGTGAGCTTTAAAGTGAGGATAGAACTTTTTCCATCCTTCATAAAGTGCTTATTTAGAACAACACGATCACTAAAAGGACCTAGATTACCCTCTCCAATTCAATGCCAAAGTTAGCAGAAAAAATGGTGATCTTTTTTTACCGGTGTTGAAAGCTGTACTGTACCTAAGCCTTACAGAAAACCTTATAATGTTACGTGATTACCCTGCTTATATACTCTTCCCAAAATGCCATTTTACATTCAAGGTTTTTGGAAAATGGAGAGATAAAAATTAGTGTTACAAGATTTAAAATATGGAAAAGGAATGAAGACTCCAAATGAGTTAAGGTAGCTATCAACCCAAACCCCGACCCTGTGAAACTTGGGCTGTCACCAGCCATCAGTTTCCCAAAGGTAGATTATTTCATGAGGCCCATGCAGTTTGCTGAAGCTGCTTGGCCTTCAGTCACCCCCACTACAACAGAGGCTAATATGTGTGGCTCATAAGCATTCTTTCAGGAGGGGAAGAACAAAAGAAAACCAACAAAGAAAAGGAAATAAAAACCCCACCACCAAACACAAAAAAAGCCCCTAGAGCAAAGTTAAGCACAGCCTCCCTCTATGAAGTAGAGATTAGTTTATAGATCTGCTTTTCTACTCCATCTAAACATCTTAAGACATTTGTTTCTTCAACTTCCTTTCAGGCACTATGAAACGCTACAAAGAGATCCTTCCTGGACAGCAGTGTCAGAAGTATTACTGGAAGAATCTGAAGCAGCTATGACCATTGTCTAATACCTGAACTCAACAGTGATATGATATATTCTACAAAGTCTTAATTGTAGGATCAAATTATTGCTTAGTAAGGATTAAGTATCAGTATTAGTTACTTGATGGTAAAGCCTCCACATACTCCTTTATCTTCTCTGTTCAGTAGCATCATATCATATGCTTAGTTTCACAATATAATCTGTAGAATATTCTTTTAGGCTATTGATTTTCATATTCCACTGGATTTAATTATGCAGATCACAGATTCCACTAGTTTTACTTAACGGACCAGTATGAAGAACAAACTTTGTATTTAAATACACAAGTGAAAGGCAACTCCTTTAATTTGATTAAACAAAAGGTACATAAAGACAGGGCTGCAGACGAGTAATTTCTCAGTTTACTCAGGCCCCTGTCTATTGTGCAGTATCAGAAAAAGAAGGGCTTCCTCTTCCTTCAACAGCAAGCAAATTAAGTTTTATGGAAAAACTTGGTTGATTATGTACATTATTTGCAGCTTACTACTATTTATAGATTATCTGAAAAAGGAAGCATTACACTTAACAAGTTAACACAACAGTGTTAACCACAGTTCTCTATGGAATTGCTGTGCTTTTTCAGACCTGTACTGTGAGTGTTAATGTTGAGACTTGATGTGTTGAGTTTGAAGGAAAGACATTTCATAAACAAGTGTCAAAATTTCAGCTGTCTTCCGTGCAGATCTGTGCAATACCCTTGCCACATCTGCGGTGTTGCTTACTGAAAGCAAGCATTTTCTTACATTTTTCATAGAACATCAACCTCTAAATGCAGGCAATTTAAAAACAACTTAGATTCTCAAAGACATCCTGTGGAAAACTAGTTTCCTCATTGCATCTTTATTTCCATCAAATTAAGCTACTGAACTTCTATACATAATGTTGGAAGCTCATCTTGGCATATGAAAATTTAAGTATCTTCTGTACTGTAGTAATTTAAAACCAAAACTTAACACACATACTCCTGAGTGCCATTGTAACTGCTGATAAACAGAAATCGTATTTAAACAAAAACCAGGGTTGATTTTCGTGTGCGTAAGCTATCCTCAGTAGATTTTGTCTATGACAGTGCTTTTCACCCTTGTTCCTAGGAGTTTCTAGTTGCGTTGCCCACTCCTTATTTAGCAGTATTACAGTTAGACTTGCTACTCTAACCAATCAGTAGACTGCAAACTAGTGATCTGTGATCAAGAGAAAGAGGCTAGCAAGCTTAAGTTAAGTAGTTTAGCACAGGAGCTTACTTTACGTGCTCTGAACTACCCTCGGAAGAAGTTGAAGAGGAAGCCTGCAGAGATTTACTGCTAGATCTGATGGTAACTTTAATGCCAAACACCACTGCTTTGAAACACTAAGTCTTAATTCTGCTGTCACTTTTGTTTTTTATAACCACTGTTGAAGTGCAGTTTAGAAGACAGTACTACTTGCATCACACCACAGCCTAATATAGTACTACAGTGAGTTCAGTTTTGACTATAATGGTACTAAAATTAAACACCTGAACTTTCAATAACCCATTATAAGCAAGTTAAAATTTTCAAGACTGAATCCAGATATAAATATCTGTGTCCTTCTGGAAAAGTGGGACTAACTGCTCCAAGAGAGATAAAGCTCCCATTTATCCAGTTGTGAGATCAAGACTTAGTTGCAACTGCCTTAGAAGTAACTTGTCAATCATGGGATCTTATAGCTATCTGTCACATGGGGTTGATGCCAAGAGCAGAAAGGCATGGCCATTGATCTGTAAACTGAAGAAGTTAAAAGAGCTGCCAGACAAGCCCCAAGTGACTGTTTTCCTATTAAGTAATCAAATAGTTACAAGAAGTCTCATCCTCTCCTGTACAAACACACTTGTGGTTCTCCAGAACAATGAGCAGGTAAGTTGGGAGAAATCCCTGCTACAGGAGGTAATCAGCAGAAATAAGCATAGCACATGCCACTGCCCCAGCCATCTGCTGCCCTAAGTCTCCAGAGATGTGAGGTTCTACAGCCCTGGCTTTTCTCTCCTTTGGAGATTTTCCTCTCCCCTTCCACCCCTCAAAACACAACCAGAGCCTGCTCCTTAAATGGGTTCTATGAGGTAAGAGGGGTAGTTCACTGCAATTTTAAACCCAAAAAGCAGGTTTTCCTTTTTCTGTTTGATCAGAAAAATACTGTCACACATGGAAATGTTACGGTACTTCACCTCACTCAACGCATTTCATATATAATTCAGCCCCAAGACAAAAAAATCCCTTCTAAAACATAACACAGAAGGGAACCTCCTCCAAGATAATAAAATAAAAAATTAAAGTGACCAAAAAAGAGCAAAACTTTCTCAGTATTCGTGCAGAAGTACATTCGTTCCTGGAAGTAGATTCATACTTACTTCAAGGATTAGACTGAACATGGAAATGACAACTTAGACTTCATAAAATCTGAAGATGAAAGTGGAAACATTTGAGACTTCTGGGGAAAGTGCATAAACTCCTCAGCAAGCTAATAGCATTATTGAATAAGAAAAGCATTAATCTTGAAAATGACTATGTGGGGAGAGATGTCTGAAAAGCAAGCAGCAACAAGTTGTTAAATATTTGAAGTTAATGATTCCAGTTCAAAGACCTTTTTTATTCCCAGTAAGCAAGTGATTCTTTACAGTTATTACAAGGTTAAGAGGAGGATTAATTTTTGCTCCAAGTTACACACTGTACTGCAAGCCAAATTTAAGTTTATTTTCTGATGCCAGCAAGACGAATAGGATTAAGCATACTGGCAAGGAAGAAAACTAGTTTATAGAGTAAGTAGATACATCCTCTTAACTTGTGTAAAACACACAAAACCCTAAAAATCTCCTATAACAAAAGCCTTGAGCAGCACAAAAATGTCTTTTACCCATCAGGAGTATGCAAACATAGGACTGCATGCACTTCTTCCCTACGGAGACACCTTTGGCCTGATCTGTATACTCGACCTGCATTTCAGCCAAGGGGAGGGAGGATGACCCATGGATTTGGGCCACTGAACACAAAGAAACTGAGAAGTCTTCTGGCTGCATTAGGCATTACTCAAAGTCCTACATTAGGCTTTGCGTTCCCTCTTCCAACAAGCAGCATGTAAGTAGAACAGCTTTGTTTTACTTTCCTCTGCTAAGGAAACAAAGTATACCAAACAGCTGTGTGAAAAACAGACTATGTTTAGTCACTACATTTACGTTTGTGAAACTCATGCTGTCCTTTCAGAAAACCCACTGTGAAGGGCTGTACAGATTTAAATTTTGCTTTATGTTACGACACTGCAACTTATGCTGTCTCAGAGCAGGTTTAACATGTTCCAAGTTCCAGGTTTTGGCAGCATAAAAGGGCATTTAAGTGCTACTAGGTGAGCTCCTTCCTGGGTCAGTAGTGCAGCTATAGTTGTAAATTCTCAAGCACTTAAGAATAAACCCTCACAAGTCCTTTGAGAATTTATTTAAGCAGTGCAGCTATTTCTGGTGACCCACAAAAATACCACGGTTCCTCAGCAGCAGTTGAATACCCTGTTCCCTGTACTCAGCTGACCTTGTTTATGCACCAACATCAACAAGAGTGTCTTGGCATGAGAAACAGCTATTATGTAAGTTGAATCTGCTGTTGTCAAACAAAAACACAGTAGTGTTCATTTCAGCTCCACTAAATGTGGGAAGAAAAAGCAAAAGGAAAGGCTATATTGGCCAAATGGGAAAGAAGAGATAGCAAAAGAAAACCTGCAGTTTTAAAGAGACGTTCCACATCAAGGAACAAGTTGACATTGCAAAAAAATTTTTAGTCCTACCAAATTTTTAGATGACAATAAACCAGCCCATGTCTTTCAGACTGCAAGAGGATTTTATTTAATGAGTAAGGAGTCTTTACCATTAATTAGGTCTCAGGTATAAATACAGAAATATGTACAGGCTCAATAAGCAACTGCTCAAACATTTATATTTAAACAAAAGCCTTAAATGACTGTTGTGTTTATGGTTAGTCAGGTTTTAAAACAGACTTGACTTTTCAGCACAAGCAGCTTGGCCCCTTATATTTACCTGCTTTTAAATACTGATGTGCTGATTAGGTTTCAGGGTTTTTTGTTTGGTTGGTTGGGGTTTGGTTTTGTTTGGAGTTTTTTTTAAGGTTTGACCATTACTGTACACTCTCCTTCAGACAACCTGATAGCTAACTACTGAATTGATACACAAATCAAAGGGCAATCTCCTCTAGCCAGTTATCTCATGCTGCCTATTTCAGCAGAACACGTGTCTAAGGTATTTTTCGACAGGTTTGCACTCAAGTCATTAGAACAGCACTGGGACAGAAACCCAAAACTTGTAGTTGAAGAACTCTGATAGAAGCATTTCTATTTTATTTCCTTTGCAAAAGAGATGACTACAAACTGAATCTCTTTTCCATGTTCAAGTGTCAGTAACTATGAGGAGGAACTTTTTCTTCAAAATTGAAGTTATTTAGGTAACCTAGTTACTAACTAGTAACTTCGTTACTTTGTTTATGACAGAAGATAGTCAAGATTCTGCTAACTAAAGAAGCCTTTTCCCTAAATTTTTAGGATAAATAGATCTATCAGGAATGCATCCAACAGTAAAAGTGGATTGGCTTGGATAGCACCCAAACACTTGGAGTGCATATAGTTCTCACTACAAATCAAAATAAGTTTACAACAGCAGTTCTCCTGAAGCTAATATAATTTTTAAGTGCAATTTAGGTTTTTTAGAAAATATTACCAGAAAAATCGTCAAGTTTAAGAAATAGAACAAAGCAGGTTCCTTGGGCAAAAATTCTGGTGTTCCCCACATACCAATCCTAAATATCATTCCTTCCCTAAACACTTACAGGTCCTTCCTCTGTACCTAACTACAGATCCTCAACTCACATCCTCAACTATTAGCTTAAGGAGAAATAGCACATCTTGTGTCTGGACATGATCTACATGTCTGCTGACTTGCCAGACAGCATATACAAACTTAGGAATTCACAGTAGAGGGCACCAACTTAAGCACCTTCTTTCTGTACAGGAGACTTGTGAAAATGTTAGAACCCTTACCTTTAGCTGAAATTGGTCATAAACAAAAGTCATTAAATTAATACATTACACATTCTAAGCCTCTGTGAAACGAAAGGTTTTATTTCTTTGGAAGCCAAAGGCTAAATAAATAAAATTAAGTTTGTATGACATCATCATTCCCTCTGACACGCACCTTAGAGAAGCAGATGCTTCTCTGGAACTTGGCACTTGTGCCAAAACATTTCTAAGCCTCTGGAGAACAAAGAGGGTTTTTTTTACTACTGCCCGCTAGCAGGATCACTCAGAAAAGTGTGATACTAAAGCTGAAGAGCTGCTAAAGGCCTCTTGCTTTATGTATGGTAAGAAAAAAAAAACCAACACCCTTCAGTAATTTACAAGCAGCACATATATTACTGAAAAACACACTCATGCATAAAATGGATTTAAAGTCTAAATTCCTGGGTTTACTGAGTATGTAAGTCACCCATGACTTTTAATGCAGTTTTATATATGGCTTTGTTGTATTAATAAGGGCTCAGCAACGGAAGTCATGCTTACAGCCTAGATGCTTTCTACTGATCCTGTTTGTAACAAAGGCATCAAGCAAGAGACAGAGGGACAACCAAACAGATACCTCTGAAAATTAGGAGACTATCATTAACAAGTGTAAAACCTAGATCTACATGTAAGGGTTGACTCTAGTGAAAATCTGAAACAAATGCTTCTGCATCCAAAATGCCAACACCCCAGCCTAGTTTGCCAAAGGAAATCATGATAGCATTCTCCCAGGCTTAATTAGAGTGCTTTGAAGTAGTTTTTACACCTCTGTGGGATGTGGACTAACAACTTCTTGTGTTGCCAATTTTGATAAAATACGAGTCCATTTAGTAAACGTCCTTGGAATTTTAGCTGGCCTACTCAAACTTCTCTGAAAAGAGCTATTTAGGTCCCATAACTTGAGACATTTGTCCTACATATACTGGAGCTACAGGTTAATTTATGTCTAGGTGCATAGCAGTAAGCTTTGTTTGCTGAAAACCGTTTCTGTTTTAAAGCCTGAAGTATTGCAAAGAAAAAACTTAAATCATTAACTCACATTTAAGTGATCTTGCCTTTGATTTTTCCTGATTTTTTCTAAGATCGCAAGGTTCTCTTTTTCAATGCCTTCATCCTCAGATTTCTTCCCATCAAGTGGTTCCTCCTCCTTCATATCATAGTGATCCAGATCTTCAATGTCCTACAGAATAGAGGGAAATTGACTGTAAATAACTTATCTATGCTCTTTGTTCAATGAAACCCTCTCCAAGGGCATTCAGGGATACAGTCACATACTGCACAGCACTGTATTAGTGATTGTTGGATTCCATTTCTATTTGCTCTGACTTCACTCTTCAGCCAACAGCATTCACCAGAAATGTAAGGAGCCTTCACAGTCCAAGCAAGACCCAAATTCACATGTTTCCGGTTACAGAAACAAGCACAATAAAACCTCTGCAAGAAGTTAAGATTGTAGTGAATTAGACCATTAAAGTAGATAGAAAACAGGAAGTCAAGGCATTCTGAACTGGGCTTGAGAAGCCAAAAGTGCTCAAAGTCAGAGTGTCTCCAAGATGTCTTTAAAAGCAGACTTTTTACAACTACAATCCTAGCTATATGACACTTCTGGCAAACAGTGATTAACATACCTGGCAGGGCTACAGCAATCCTTGTTAGAAAAAATGTTAGAAAGCAACATGTACTTTCAAGAAAGTTAAATGTTAGAAAGCAACATGTACTTTATTCAAGGTGAACATTTCAGCTGAAGATGAAATGCAGCATTAGACTATGAGACAAAATTATGTGGTCAAGTATCATGATCACACAAGCAAACATTTCAGTTCTGACACAAAAAAATCTTCCACTCTATTCTGAGACAGGGTTATCCTGTTGCAGAGGAGCACTCTGAACTTCAGACAACTGCCTGTGAGGTGATTCAAGTGCTATTTGTGGAGAGGAGAAGGATGCAAATACCTTAAGAAAAAAAAGGGAGCACTACAGCAGCCACACCAGCAAGCAATGAGTACACAACTATCAGATACGCTCCAACATGCTGTGCTCCACCACAGCTGTGGCTACTCCTCATGCACCATCTGTTTGCATGGCAAGAAAACCTGGCCATAAATGCCAATTCAAGGATGTCTTATTGACTAAGATTGCCTTTGACACTGCTTCCTCCAACTGTAACACACTTCAGAATGAGTATTCTTTAAAATGCTCTTGCTTCCCAAAATAATGATGTAGCCCTAGGAACCCTAAGCTGCTTTTCAACTTAGAAATTGGACTAGATTACAAGTTAAAAGGTAACAGTGCCACACTAAACAACACCTGTTAGCTCATAAATAATGACAGACATGACAGTTTTTCTGTCTAAAGTAACCTGCACAGAGTGCAAACATCTACTTACAAGTCTGAAAGCAAAAGAACCTTGTGGCAACAGGACAGCAGAGCATACATACCACTGTTACAGAAACTCTGGCTCCAACAAATGTGGTCTGGATCAGGCTACATATAATGTGAGAGGCTGCTTCAAATGAACTCCAAAATATGAGTAACATTTTTATCTTTTCTAAAGGAAGAGATTCTACTCAAAGATGTTCATTCTTACTACACACTTTCATTAAAAACCTAAATATGAAGTAGTCAGAACAGCTCTATAAAAAGGTAATTAATAGTGGTTCAAAAAGCAAGCATCTTGAAGCTATTCTACGATGTTGTAGAAGTAATTGAAAAAGGGTGGTTCTCACACAGTAAAAACAAACAAACAAAAAATCATTAAAAGGAACACCATATTGCCAGACAGTGACATAAACCCCTTAAAGTTTCACATGTCTGTTTCGTATGTCCTTCCCTTTCCTTCAATGTATTATAGTTATAAACTACCTCACCTGTTCAATAAATCAGCAAACTGATTTACTTTTAGCCAGTCTGCTTGAATTTGGGAGGCACTTTTCAACTGTATCAGAGCCTGTTCATATGCTGCTTGAAATAGGAGTTAACAATGCAAACTTACTGATTTGGCACACAATGTTATGTACTGTTTGACTAAAGCACAGATGTCCAATTCTCTGTATCCAAGTACCTCACAGCTGAGATCTAGGTTTAAGAAGAAAATTTCACCAGTTTTATGGTTGAAGTGAAAGCTGACATTAAGGTAAACATCCAAATTTTAAATTATCTTTTCTGTTGAACTCTAGGGAGATTACATTTTACAGTTTGGCTTAATAATAAGCCAGTCACTGCAGAGCAAAATGCCAGAATTCTACCAGATTAGGATAACAATCTCATATACACACATACTTCACCCATATCTTCTTCCTCCTCCTCCTCTGATGTAACTTCTTCTGTTGTTCCGTTCTGCAATACAACAATGAGGTTTCTGTGTAAGTTGTTCGTATGTTCCTTTCTTTCAAAAACTGGAAGTCTACTATCAAACAGAAAGCAGTATATATGAAAGTTACACACATCAAGGTCTGCAAAGGACTCAAGTTTAATGTGGAAGATACACAAAGACACTTCCCTGGTACAATAGTGAAGAGATTTTTGCATGAAGTAAAAAAACAGAATGTCACAATTAATTTTGCATTAAGTTATAATTGGAAACTTAAGATTCAGATAAGGATACCCTATTCTGAGGCTGACTAACACAGCAAGTCAAGCAGGTTATAACTCAAGATATCTTAACCATGGAATCAGATCATGGCTCTGACTAGGATCCATATACATGCTAGACCTCTAAAAAACCTAACAAACTTTGGACCTCTAAATTTCAATGGATTTTTGTTTCACTACCTAGAACTTCTATGCAACAACTACTATCATCATTTAGCCATTGTTTTTAGATTATGTGATAACATACCAGAAAACACAATTACTTCATTTCTCATAGCCTTCCATTTCAGAATATCACTTCAAGCTCAAAGTTTGAACTGCAGAAATACTCAGGAGCATTCTGATATGCCTGGGCTCTGCTTACTCTTCCTCTGGCAAGGAAGGAATGCCACTGCTGTAGACAAAGCAGCGGACTAGATGGATCTTTGGTCTGACTTACTAAGGTCACTCTTATTTAACTTGAAAGTTATCTGACATTTCTGGCTAAGAAACCTTCCATGAGTTTGCTTTTGAGTTGCAGAGCATAAGCAAGACTCTTCGATGAAGCTACTTCCTAATGAACATGAGCTGTTGGTGTGCTCAGGTGGCCGAGAAGGCCAATGGCATCCTGGCCTGCATCAGGAAAGCTGTGGCCAGCAGGACTAGGGCTGTGATCGCCCCCCTGTACTGGGCACTGATGAGGCTGCACCTTGAAAACTGTGTTCAGTTTTGGGCTCCTCACTTCAAGAAAGACATTGAGGTGCTAGAGCGTGTCCAGAAAAGGGAATGGAACTGGGGAAGGGTCTGGAGCACAAGTCCTGTGAGGAGTGGCGGAGGGAGCTCGGGGTGTTCAGCCTGAAGAAGAGGACGTTCAGGGGAGAATTTAGTGCTCTCTACAACTGCCTGAAAGGAGGTTGCAGAGTGGTGGCTGTTGGTCCCTTCTCTCAAGTGACAGGAGAAGAGGAAATGGCCTCAAGTTTTCCCAGAGAAGGTTTAGATTGGATATTAGATAGAATTTCTGCACTGGAAGGGTTATCATGCATTAGAACAGGCTGCCCAGGCAGGTGGTTGAGTCAGCATCCCTGAAGGTATTTAGGAGACATGTGGATGAGGTGCTGTAGGACATGGTTTAGTGGCATTATCAGCAGTGTTAATGGTTGGACTTGATGATCTTAAAGGTCTTTTCCAACCTAAATGATTCTATGGTTCTAATATTACAGGCCTATTTCCTTATAGTTGCATTGCTTTGTGGGTGGCTCAGAGAAAAGACATAGGATTACAATTTGGCACATGACCAAAGTTAAGCAAGTTATTTGTCATTACTATAGTACTGTCACCACAGGAGAACCATCTGTTACGCTACAGGAGTTTTTAGAAATCATGTCATCTTAACATGTATAAGCAAAAGCAGATTATCAATCTTATTAAAAATACCAAAAAAAAGAACAGCTATTGGCAGTTACCAGTTCTGCTTTCAGCAAAATACAGAACATTTTAGTTAACCAGAACATTTCACAATCCTTCACAACTCTTAATCTGTCAACTGCACAATAAGTAAACAAGGCATCTCAGATACCCCCTACTCAAGGTAGCATATGGTCTTGATATCTCATGTCTCTCCAGGGATTGAAGAAGGAGGGAAACATCAATAGTAGTTCATCCAAGTGCACACTGTAAAACATCTACTCTTCAAGAAAATGTAAACAGAGTTTAATCACACGTACGTTTTGGGAAAAAGTCAATTTGGGAAGCACTAGAAATGCAGAGCAATTGCCCTGAACAGTGTTTAGGAGGCAGTTAAACTGGCAACACCGAAATCATATACACACTTTTCAAATAAACAGAACTCCAAAGGAATTTGTTTAATATTATCACAGTTATTAAATGTATTCTGCAAGCAAAATTCAGATTGAGGGCACCATAAAGCTACAGTGCTTCATATCTCAGTTCTGGTTTAACCATTCCCACCATCTCATTTCCTGATGTTGAAAAACCAACTCCTTCATTACTATAAGGAGGTGTCCACAGCTTTTTAATTTACCTGTCCAGCTGGTAATGGCTGATCTAACATTTCAACATCTGGATGCTGAGGAAGATTATATAATCTGCAGAGGTCACATATTAATCGCTTCAGCTGTTGAAGAAGCTATAAAAAGAAAATATGGAAACATCTATTTAAACCAAAGCAGAGAACTATACATTTTGAATTTCCTTCACTGAACTTTCAAGTCAGTATTAAGCATTTAAATCTGCACGAACTGGAATAAAGTTTAAAGACCCCACTTTTCCTCTGTAGTCACTGTAATAAAGTCCCCACAATGGGAAACCAATGACATGGCAAGTTAAAGATGGCTCCCATTCATCTCCTCATGTCAAGTGAAGAGCAAAAGGATGAGCTGCTCTGGCAGCACCATCCATTCCAGGCACAGGTGTCTCAGCCACAAAAAAACTAGTGAATAATCAAACGGTCATATTCCATGAGACAAGATCCATTCTATTTTCCTAGGTTAAAGAACCATGTCTTCAAACTGTTCCTCCTTGGTTCTTTGATTTTCCACACCCCGAATCCTTTTCTAGGGCACACTAGTGAGTCACCAGAAGGGAGACAAACACTGCATAAGGCATAGAAATTAGCCAACCTCTGAGCTCAAGCCCAAGTAGTCTTCTTGCCACCTGGTATCAGGTTGAAGCACTATCTGTTACTATCACTGATTTCTGTTTCTAGCTTTCAGCATTACATTGCCTGTGTTCTGTTAACTGAAAAATATGGAACACCTTCGATCCACTGAAATGTCATCAATAAAAATAAATCTAATTCTGCAGATACAGAGAAACGTTAAGATTGTGTCTTGATCACCATGCTACTTAAGTGGAGTTCCATGGTTGTTAGTTTCCTCTAGACAGCCTCAGATTCCTAATTAAGGCCAAGACCACATAAGACTGTACTACAGCATTTCCGATCTTTACAAGGTCTTTGCATAGCCATATCAGAAAAACCAAGAAACTACTGCAGAACATGTTTGTAAAATGGTCAACACTTCATTATTTACAGAATAATACACTAGATGAAGCTTGCAAAAATGACATCTATTTATGGCCTTTTCTTCCAGATTCCAACAGGAGTGTCTTGCCACTTGCAGAAGGCAGTGTACAAGACACCATTTCTGTACATGTATCCTTCAGCACTACTAGTAGTTACGCTTGGAGTGACAACCTCCACTCCCCCTTAAGGATGGCCCCATAAGGGAAGGAGACCCAGGCACTGTGTCGTCACTCGAAGTACAGCATAGATTGTATTATGGCAAAATAATGATACCTGTACAACACCATTCGGTGTTTGTATACTCCATTTCTTAATACATAGTAAATTATGATATCTAAGAAAAATCCAGTCACTCCAAAATACTCCACATATCTAAAGCCTTTCTATTGGCCAGAATAAACACGCTTACCTTACCCTACTGCAAGCAAAAACTCAGTCTCTCCAGGGTTAAGACCTCATTTCTAAGCCCAAATCACCTGCAGTGATAAGCAAGTATCACTCTTATGCTAACTGAAAGCTTCAGTGCTTTTCCCTTCTCCAGCAGAATTGAATGTTCCTGTTCCACAGGACTGTTATTTATTCAGAGGCCATGAACGACATACCAGCCTGCAATAGAAGAATTATGACCTTCTCTCCTATCACACCATGTTTCCTGTTTCTGCATCATTCATGACAGTCATACTCAATCAATAAACCCACCCACACCAACCACCAGATGACACCAAGAACTGCTGTTCCAACGACACACCTCTTGTGAGTACATACATGAGATGTGATAGCTTACGTTGCCAGCAGCTTTCTGTAACAACCACATTTCTGTTTGTTCCTTCAAGAAAGCCGGTTGATCAATTAAAAAGTTACTTGATTGAGACCTGTGGTTCTGTCTATTATTCTCAGTATGTGTAAGATGCCTAAAGTTGCACTGCTACACATTTTGTTAAGAACATCTTTCTCTACACAAACAACACCGCCTCATGCAGAGCTGGTGCACAAGCTTTAAAATTTCAGATATTGTAATTTTTCTCATGTAGCTATGTGAAGCTAGACAAGCTCTCAATTTGTTTGCATCCATTGTGAAGCACACAAAAAAATCTAAATGGTGGGGAAGAATACCACCACTGGTATATGACTGGTCCAAAGCCTGGAGAAGCAGATAAATACCACATTAGATGCGTTTCTACAGTAATAGACAGTAAGGGGTGGGAAGAGTTAAGAACTGCTTCCAGCCCTGCCTCCTCCAGGCCGTATCCTCTGCATGAGAAGTCCTGTCAGCTGAATGTAAAGTCAGAAGGAATCTTTGCAGTCAGGACCTAAAACTGTAAGCTTCTCCCCCTTCAGAACACAGCACCACTGCAAGGTACACAAGCACTCGCAAAAACAACAAACTACTGGCACAACCCGGAGCAAGTTACACAGTGGCTGGGTCTGAATAGGTGTCTCCTTCCATCCAGCAGCACATTCTCCCCTTCCCGTTTGCACTGGCACCAGAGATCACACAACCATACAAGCTTTGAGCCACATTAATTCCTGGTGCGCTTCAGCACATAAGCGCCAATTTCACCATAGAGGGGGAGGCAGAAACATGCAGCTAAGAGCAGGGACCCCTTTTTGCTTGGCAGCAGTTTACACAAGCTTAACACACAGGCTTTGCTGCTACTGAAGCAAAGTGTGCTATCAGTATACCAGTAAGTTTCCCTGGAATACAAACTGCCTAAAGCAGAAACTAAACAGCAACAGTGACGCATAATCCTCAGGGAATTGAAGGAGCAATGTAAATGGCTGGCAGAAGGTAAAAGCTCAAGTGACCAAATACAATTACAAATTTATAAATTAATTATATTTATTATAATTAACATAAAAAACAACAACCAACTATATAGAATTGTCATAAGTTTTAATGTTTCAGAAGTTCTGAGAAGTTGGTCATTCTTATGGACACCACAATGCTGTTTTAGAACACAAAAACACCTCTTAGAATTTTTCATTTCCTGTGTTAACATCTTACAAGTCTGAAAAGAGTTTAGAACCATTTTTCTGAAACTTATCCTACATTAGAAGGCTTTTATATGCATGATGAGATCTTTCTAATGCAGTATGAAAGCACTAATTTTAGGATACCTTTAATGATATTAATATTCTGCTGGGTTCACTATGAAGCACCTTGTTTTTGGATTACCAAGAAACATGGATTTAAGTACAGTGTAAGTATGCACGTATTCTTCGACATGTATCTATATACACACACAGTATAACCAAATAAAAATAATAAATTGAAGCCTACCACTGAAGGAAACTGCTGAAGGAGGACACAAGAGGAAAGAGAGGGAAGAAATAAGTGTAACTTGGATCATGAGCACTACTTAGCTATCTGGCAGCCCGTGACAGTAACCAGCCTCATGCACACTCTGCAGCCTTGGGCATTTTCAGATAGTAAAGCAAAGCTTCTTCCTGTATTTTGTGATTCTGACCCGCAATACATAATTAGTTGCTGCCACACAGCTTGGCTCTTGCAAACTACCTGTAACACCATCATGTGGGACTAAACCTAAATTTTTGATACAGAAGGAGTGCACTTACGGACAGCAGCCTATGCAAGTTGTAAACACACCTGCACCAGGAATTCTATGCTTTTGGCATCTTCCATGCCAAGTTTAGGCCTTCAAGGTTTGGAGAGGGCAAGAATTAAAGCTGCCCACCTGATCTGAAGTTCATTTCACTATTATCTTTAAAAAGCAAACCTCCAAATCATGTACAGTTATATTTAATAACCCATGTAGTAAGGTTTGAGATTTTTAGACTCGTGACTGTATCTTCTATAATACCAAAGAGAACAATGACACTGAGGTAGGATTTCTTTTTGCATGGCATAACCACCAGAAGGCAGCTGTCAGCTTCAGCTACCTACCAGTCTAATGTCTAGCTGACTTTCAAGACCTGAAAAGGAATTCAGGAGACACTGAGGGTCAGAGAGGATTCTGTAGCCCCTTCATCTGCTGACTGGAACTTGTCTGACATGAACACTCAAGCAGCT
Source organism: Eurypyga helias (assembly GCF_000690775.1). NCBI lineage: Eukaryota > Metazoa > Chordata > Aves > Eurypygiformes > Eurypygidae > Eurypyga > Eurypyga helias. The sequence goes on from NW_010239168.1 coordinate 18,997, forward strand.
AAAGCCTCCAAACCTAATGTTGCCTATGCTGATCATGTTGTTAACATGATCTCACATTCTTCAATATTTTTAGCATTTGGACAAATTTTCATAGCCAAAAGCACCATGCTGATGCCAAGGTAACACAGTTTCAGACCCACAGAAGATTTTCCAGGAAGCGTGTGCATGATTTTAACATAGTAAAACAGTTCTCCTTTTACCACGTCAAATGACAAAGCTTCCCTGTCAGGCTTTCATGTCTGAGAAGCATGTTCTTCAGTTTCCCAAACAGCTCATACCTGTCAGAAGTACCAAAGCAAGTAGAAAGGGCAGAGTAATACCAAGGAATGCTATATCAGGATGTAAGTGCTAGCAGTGCTTTTAGCATGTTAGCTGTGCTCAGGTGAGCTCCTGGTAGAGTCCAATGCAATTTCCCATTCAAAAGCTGACTGTTCCAGCTTGAAACATTCTGAAAGTCTAAACTGAACTGAGTTTTCACAGGGAGCATGATAAAACAGAGGTCTCTGGATTTCTACATATAGCTCCTTATCCCTTCCTACCCTATTCCAAGAAGTTTATGTGTGAGTTGCTCCAGTGCCCTGGAAGGGGAGGAGGTAGACGCTTGCGAAAAGCTGTAGGGAGAAAAAACTAACCCGAAATCCACAAAGCCAAGCCATTTGAAAAAAACGAAGAAGCCAGATTTTTTAGTGTAAGTATTTGTCTCTTCAACCCCTCCCATCTGTCTTCATCTTGGCATAACATGATGTGGGGTGGATTCCTGAGAAACCAATGGGCCATCCACAGGTGTCTATTACATCAACACATCAGCTCTTACATGGGCAAGTACAATCTTGATATCAGAAGCTGTTTTCTTACAACGTACATAAGCAGTCTACGTGCATATGCAATTCAGCACAGCAAGTCCTGTGCGTGTTTGCAATGAAGCCTTCTACCCGACTGCAAGCAAACCTGTAGGGAGTTAAAACACAGGAAATATCTTGTTTAAAACCTTAAGTCTGAAGCTACTAGCCACATCAGCCTCAAGCTGGAGAACCCTCTGAAGGATGTATTTAAGAAAAAAACTGATTTAGCCACATTTTCTGCTACTATACTGTTGTATGTTTTTCTAGGCAGATTTCACAAAGACTAAGAGATCTATAATATTCTTCTAAACGTATTTTAGTCTGAAGTTTAGGTCCCTAGAAGAAAATACACAGCTGATATTTCTGTCTGCTGTCATCAGGGCCAATGTCCAATATAACACCCCAAAAAAAACCCACCCCCAACTATGTTCCTCTGCAATGCCCCTTCGTTTTTAATTATGGCAAGACCCATGAAGACATGCATTTGTTATTTTTCCAATTATTTCTGCTAGAAGTCAAATGCATCCTATGTAATCTTTAGAAAGAGAAATTCTCATATCGTTACTGAAGGTTGGTATGCTTGACTAACATCATCCCAGTAAACATTACAGGTAAGTGATTTCATGAGAAAAAAATATTCCCATGTTTTCCAAAACCAGGTAAATACCACGGCCAGCACATAATCCAAGCAGTATTCTGCAGACTGATTTGCTTTGTATGCATCACATGCATGCATGTATTCCTGCAGACAAAATACACAGCCAAAAAGTTAAAATAACCTGTTAACAAAGAGCATCCATAAAGGCTATTTAATATCGATAAAGCTGAATTTGAAGAGGATAAACAATGCCTTTAACCACTGAATTTGTCAGTAGGCTGCAAAGTTGTTCTTCGTGGAACAAAGTACATTTGTACTGAAATTTATCTCCAAGCAATATTCAAGGACGCTTACTTTCCTGCACAGAATGGCAAGTTCATTTTTTTAAATATATATATATACACATACACACACACAAAGCTCCTATCACTACATCAAAAGCATAGTCAAGTAAGATCTAATGCCTGATAGTTTTCTGAAATATAAAACTACCATTAGATTTTCTTTAACTAGCAATCATCCAAAGTCACAACACCAAACTTGTCACTTCTAAGGAACATTCTGATGAACCACAAGCAATCAGGTCATTGTCTTTATTGAAACCAAGATTTCTTTGTAACAGTTACCATTTTAGCCATGTTTTGGAGAACATACATTCTCAAGAACACAAAGCTTTTGCCTCCATAACTGATCTCTGTGCAAATAAAACCCTAGAAGAGATGTTTCATTCATTAGTTTTAATTTCTCGTGCATTTCACCATTTAATTATTTTCAGATTACTGTGTAATTACTGGAGCTGAAACTTAACTTCTTTTAAAGAGCAAGCATTTAAGTCATCATCTCATCCTTGCCCCACATCTTTTGGATTACTTTCAGTTCATATGTTTTTGGAAGAGAAACTTAGGTTTACAGATCCCCCAAATAACCCCAAAGCCAAACTAATTCAATTACTTGTTAATGTGACAAAGCTAACTCAACACCCAAAACCAACCACAATACTTGCTCACCAGAGTATTGCTCTTCTTAATATCTTCTAAACGCTCTAAGACTGAAGTCAGGTTCGGGTCATCTGATTCTACAAACCATATTGGTGAGGAAGAGGGGTAAGACTCCTGTAAAAAAAACACAACACAAAGGACAAAAAATATAAATAAACAGAACTCCCATAAAGCTTTTAAAACTCATTCACCCCCAAAATTTCACAACACAGTATTAACATCACCTTTTATCTTAATCTAAGTCAGGTAACATAGAAGCTTTTAACACAGCATTTTTAGGCAATGCAGGAGAAGTTCAAAGAAATCCAGCACTGGTTCTTCTAGCATTTCATCCTATTTTCATCTGGATGAGATGATGGGCATACACAAGAAACAATGCTGAAAAGTTTAAAACCCTGGGGGCAGGCAGAGCAGGAGGGAGAAGTTTAGCAATGCAGTGCAGGTGATCTTACCAAAAAATGGAAACACAGGTAGCACATGTCAAATAGAAGTGTATCGATATCGATTTTTTGTAAAAATACAGATTCTTCCAAAGAAAAGCTGTGAAAGCAACAAACCCTGGAGTTTTCAGACTTACTCCTCCAACAGAATTATTCAAACTGTCCCAGCACTGGCACTCAGACTGAAGCTACCTAGCTCAAACCTCCCACCTCACAGGACAAGATCTGCCTCAGGCAGATCATGATGCCAAAAATCTGCAGTATTATCTTTGCACTATCAAGGCTCATAGAGGACTTTCCACTGTTGAAAGATTTCTCAAACAGTATACTGCATACAACCCTACCAAGAAAGCTTACAGAATAAGCTTCATGAGTAGAGTCCTACAGTTGTTAGGCAGGTGCCAAAACACATCCCAGTGACAGTGAGATCAAATGGTTTCACAGGATTAGAAGTATACTCGATTTTCCAGAACAAGCCACAGTTAGGGCACATGCAACACAGAGAACAGACGTGGCCCACAACTGTTCATACAATCCATGACAAGTGACTTTTCTGTCACTAAGCTGCCACAGCATGCAGCCCTTCAAAAGTTGCTAGAAAGATCTTTGCTGCAGAAATGTAAATAGATGTACACTCTCTCTTGTTTAGATATTTCAAAAAGCAATTCCAATGTTTTCCTAACACAGGTTTGGTAACATCTTGAGGATGGAGGAAACCATGTAGCTTCCAACTCAACAGTACGTGTCCCTTCATCTCATTGATGTGTTTGGATTTTTTGTTTGGTTTTAGATATCTAAGGTGTTCTCCACTTCCTACCCATTCAATTAAAGATTTTAAGGCTAAGAAAGACAGAGAGGTAACCACATGTGGTTTAATCACTTTCTTCCTTTAACAAATACTGTACCTTGGAAAAGTGTATTTTTTCCTCAGTACCACTTTAAAACCTTCTTGAAAGACTAACCACTATCACTGCTGGAGAAACAACACTGAATTCCCAGCCATCACCAGGTTCCCAAACTATTATTTTTAGGAGCTACACTTTTTTCCTCTACTGATAACATATCGCTTATTTTTAGTGACATGCAACCTACCTGTAGAGTCTTCTGCAACAGCACGATATTCTAGCCACAAGCCTGCACACTGGATCTCTACGCACAGTGTGGAACATCAGAAGGTAGACTGCTAATTGTGGCCCTACTACATGAAGACGTGTTTGAATCAGCTGGTTTTGAGACTTGAACTTCTCTGGCCAGCTCATTAAGAAAAAGGCAGTGAGGTAAACACTACTACTGAGACTTTAGATAACGCCAATATTCCCATCAGAAAATACAAAGAACAAGCTAAGTCCTTTCCAAGGTTCATTGAGCCATCTGCTTCCTAAAATCCTCACTTGTCAGAATAGAAATATTCTCCAGGTACAGCCAACATCTGGACTGTGTATGTGCATTCTCTCCTAATGGGTATGTTGGGTTTGTCTTGGGGAGTTGTTGGTTTTGTTTTTTGGGTTGGTTGGTTTTCAGACTTGGACTAACATAACAAATGCTTGATTAAGCAAGTCTGCTACTTTCAATGATCTTTGGAAGATGAACACCTGTCAGTCCACTCTTCTAAACCATACCTGGGACCTGAAGACTGCTTACAGAACAAAGCTCAACTCTCACCGTCTATATTCTACCTTTCTGACAATTCTGCTTCTCCTTTCCCCACCAGAATTTAACAAACAAATGCACAGTAGGCTATTTGTTGGTTGCAGACAGTATCTATCCCAGTCTGGGGGACCTATACAAGAGACTCCTCCAAAAAGCCTGCGGCAAATCTTCCATCAGACAGGGACATGACTAATAGTGCAGATCTGATGATCAAGCAGTCCCACTACATGTTTAAAAATATCACAGTGGCTACTTGAGTGTGCTGATGCCTTCCACACTGAATGACAGCCCTTCCTCATTCTTCACTCTCATTCCAACTCATTCCATTTCTTGCCATGAAAGCAAGTCCTCCTCTATGTGAGAAGACATACTAGGATTTGATACTGCGTGCATTATTAGTGAATAGCATGTATGAAATACTACATGCTAAAAATTATTCAATACTCAAACCTTCAGTCTGCTTTAGCTTTTGAAACATGAATGGGAACTACATTTATCAGAAGGGCTTTTCTTAAACACTGTGCAAGCATATTCACTCCTGTAGCAGAAAATATTTCAAATCTTAGCCTTCTGGAATATAGATATTTAATAGCATTTTCCAACTTTTCACAAGAGATACTTAAAACACAAGTTCAATCAAACTTCCAGTTTGTTGCAACACTCCTTAATTCTTCAGACTTACCAATATATATGTCCATTTATCTTAAAAACCTAAATGGCACTAAATTTCTCTAGATCTGCAAGTAATCCATATTTTTGGAACAGCTGAGTTTCACATGGATATGAGTCACTGTATTTAGAAATACAGAATTCACACACAAACTTCAAACATTCTGATCTTGAAATATAAACAAGCTCAGGAGTTTGTAACACCATAGTGTGCAAAGAAAAACTAAGCTTATTGTTTGTAAGGTCAAATAACTGCACTTTACACAAGCTAATTCCGTCAAGAGAATTAAGTCAGCTTTTTCTTCCCTATCTGCATCCTACAGAAAGGAAAGATTGGTTTAGTTACATTACATAAGGAACACAAGCTTCCCAAACACAAAGATAACATTTCATGAGAGGAACCCTAGAATAGCAGTTATTTTACTATTAATTCTCAGTGTCTAAAAAAAAAAACCAAAAGCCAACCCACCACACATTATTCTGGGCCTTTCGCTACACACCTGATTTTTTTCTTTTTTAATATAGCTTAACTGCACATGTATTACCAATATTAAGTGTTTGGGATCTTACACGTAACTGCTGTAACACAACATTTTCCTGCTCTCCACAACTAAGAGCAAATACCGATTCCAAGAGGCAGAGGCTACAATGCCTAGATTTGGGCAGCTTTCACAGGCTAGCGCATGCTGTACAGCTTGGAAAGCTAATGCAATTGCTCAGTAAGACATGACACGCTGCAATGACATCACAGCTAGCATGTACTGAGGCCTGAGGACAAAGGCTGAATGTTTACAGCCAACCCAGAGACAATTACAATTCATGGGATCATCAGTTCTAGTCAGTCTTTGTATTAACACCAGGACAGATTGGGAGCCTTGTCAACATAATGCTTCTGTAACAGAATCCAGCAGAAGATTTTAGACTGCTAATAAACATGCAAAATACAAAGCGAATAAAGACCAGCACCTCTGCCACTGGAATTATTTCAAAACCTATCAAATCATTTAGGAAAACCATAGTGTATTACAAAACACACAGGATCTCACTGTTCAGACATTCCATTGCATTCTCTCTAAGCCTACTTACACTTTTCTAACAAGTTTGCTTAGCAAAAAAAAGAAAAAAGCTAAAAGTGAAGGAAGATACCAGGAATACATAGATTAAGACAGCTTTTCCTTGGTAGAAATGTGTCATCTAAGTGTACTCTATGTAAGCTTTCTCATCCTTAACAATAAGGTTGTTCTACTTGCAATGTTACATAATCTTCATCCTGCTCTGTAAAGCTACAGCAACATGATTTTGATGTTAGTAAGAGACTTAAATGAGCTATATTACTACAATACTGTTGAAATTGTGAAGTTGCTAAATTGAAGCGAGACATCTTGCTCACATCCCTAAGATTAGAACAACCTGTGCACACAGTCTGCTATGAGGTAATAGAGTAGTCATGTCTCCTTGTACACAACAGAGCCATTTTACCATCACCAAATGGCAGGAAAACACATTTAAACATGTCTTCAGCATTATGATTCAAAATTACAATTACATGCTGACAGCTCTTCATTTTCTTTAATTTCCAGATCAGCTTAGATGGAAAAAGTAGAATTTTTTGGTTGTTTTCTTTTAAAACGCCTTAGCATGCTGGCTGAACCAAATTCAACCAATTTTATTCTTCTTCTGGTTTTGTTTTTGCAAAATCTCCATCATTGTCAGAACATGTCTGTTGTTTTTATACCAGCTACAACTAAAACATAGCTGCCTTCTCAGTGCCCATATCTTTTGTCCACCCCCCTTTAGTTCCAAACAACAGAAAGTCAAACCCCCAGATCTTCTAAACAGCTTACTTGCTTTGAGAAGGCTAGCACAAGATGACTTGACTCACACAAATCTTGGTAATGAAGTAAATCCTAATGTAACAAGACATTTCAGAGGGCTCATAGTCTTTTCAACGTAAACACATTTGCAGCTATAAACACACATCAAGTAATTGATCTCAAATCCTATATAGCTTTCCCTTAGCAGACACCTTGACACCAGCAAGTTTGTTCGTTGAACTGAATAGCAGAATTAGATTTTTTTTTTTTTTAATAAAATCAAGTACCTCTGGTTAGGAATCCTATATATATCCCCCCACAAACATTCAAAAAAATACTGAAGATTAAAACTACACAATTAGCTACAGTTTAGTACAGATTATTTGAAATTGCTAGTCAATCATTCACTACTTCGGAATTTTTCACCTGTGTCAACCTCCCTTTGGAGGAAAACAATGCCAACATAATTAAAAATATCAGGATTTGTCTTAAAGCTAAGGGTCAACTTGATGACCATAAGACACTAGTACTTACAACTTCTTCAAAGAGTATTAGTTGTGATTATACAATTGACAGACTGTTTCCCATTATTAGGGGCCAAATTTTCCAAAGGCAGCTTAAGATGCAAGTAAGCATTATCTACCACTAGGTACTTGAACACCCATGAAATCTAGAGGATAACTATCTTTAAAAGTCAACAGATAGTCATCTGCCCTCCCATCTCATTGTTCATTATAATTAAAAAATGAAGAAAGCATGAAGGGTCACTTCAAACTCAGGTTTTTTGAGCTTTCATTGGAAGTAATCCAAATAAAACTGTTTCACAGAAACCTCAAGTTAGTAAAAACCCCAAAATTTTTATTTTCTAACATCCAGATAACACCCTTTGCTCTGTTGTACATAGTTACTGATCATATTACAACATTCTAACATTTAATTTCCAAGTTCAAGTATAAGTTTGCACTTTTACATATGAAAGAACTGGTATTTCTTTAAGAATCTAATAGTTCGGTGATCCAGAGTTCTCAGAGACAAGAAAAGAGTATGCAATGGGAGGTTAAAAATAAAATCTAATACTGGGGGTAAAGAGGAAGCAAAGTGAATTTTACTCACCTCTACTGAACAGGGGGAAAAACCTCAACCTGCTTTTCCTTTAGAATTTTAAGATTGCACATGCAAAAAAAATATTAACTTGCTCAATGCATATAAACAGAAAGAAATCTTTTGTTCACAAGGGTTCAGTTAAACAGAGATCTTCAACATTTTCTATACCTAAGAAAGCAGGCTCTTACTAGCTTTTTCTCACACTCTTCCTGAAGTCAAATCCTGGCATGCTCAGTTCAGCTGGTAAGACATCAAGTTCAACTGACTAAAATACACATCTCAAACAGAAAATTACTACAATTCTACCTTCAAGTTCAAAGGCTGTCTTGACAGGTACAGCCTATACAAGACAATCCCAGATGAAGCAGCAGGCTTTGCTCAGACCCCTAGAGATTGCGAGAGCTTAATCATCTTGCACCTTTACAGGAGGCAGGTGAAAGAATCCCATAATCCTGTTCTATGTAGGTTCTACTAATATGCTCATCATTGCAGGACTGAACACCTTCACCCACACATTAAAACAACACAACCAACAGGGTCATGGTTTTCCTCTCCTACACTCTGCAAGGAATGACAAAGTGTAGCAGCGTATCTTGTTTTAGGATTGTTTATGTTATTAAACACAGCCGTGTTAGGGAAGGCAGCAGGGTCAGAGACACAGGCCTCACTGAGCAGATAACAAACCACAGCTGTATAGGTGCCTGTAAAATTCACTCTACAATCACAAGCTGTCCCAAACAAAAATACAGTACAACAAAAGTTCTACTGATTGCAGAAGGCTACCAGAAAAGTCACCACAAGGTAATGTCTGTTCAGAGCATACAGAATGGCTATGGGCATGACTTCTGTTTTCACAACAGACATCCTCTGGGTAGAGCAAAGCAGTTCCTTTCCTGTCACATCATGCTTTCACAGGCACACGTGCAATGGTCGGCCCCTTTGCCCCATCCACAACCACGTTCTGTAGAAGTGCACATGGACTAGAGCATGTTTTTTTAAAGGAACTGAAAACCTGCATTATGGAACACACTTGCCATATAGGGATTCAGCAGCATCTGCAAGTGCCACTATTCACAAGATGGTGACCACAGCATAGCTAAGTAAGTATGAACAGGGACAGTATTTCAGTGGAAATTCACTTGTGTCAAAATCATTCCACAACCCAGTAAGCTTGTAATTTGCAGCTTCATCTGCACAAATTCATTTTGCAACTCAGACTCACAGAATCCTTTTGAAATTACAGAATCTTTTATTTTGGATATACCCAAGAGATAACCACATTTTGAGGAAAAAAGGTGTTTACAGCCAGTCCTTCTTCAAGCTATTTAATCTACACAGAATGTCCCAACTGCTGATTCTGACATGTGAAACTGCAAATCACCATTAGAAAAACAGATTTATCAGACACTCATCAGTTTCCACAACTTCCTCCACTCTGCTTACCAAACAAAAGGCAGCAGGCTACTCGTTGTCCAGTATAACATAACTGGACAGAATTAAGATACAATCTTTGAGCTTAAAAGCAAAAAAAGGTCACTTCTTTTATGAGAAAAACACAGTTATTGATCTTCACTGTGGAGTAACATTTTATTCTCCAGGTCATCATAATGCAGTATGCCACCTAGCTATTTGAAGAAATTAACAGAAAAGACAAACACTCTTAAGACTTCTGTATGGACCCAAAGTAAAATCCACCACATTTTCATGTCCTGCTGCTCAAACACAACTCTGCAGTTAACACCAAGCATGATTTAGCTAACAGCATAGCAAGCAACAGTTGTTCAAGAGCAGTGTGCCGTCTCTGAAAACGAAACTGAGTTGGCCCTCAACAACAGCTTGTGTGAGCTAAGGAACATTCCTTCCCCAGTACTATTAACAGCAACAAATCAAGTTACAGATCATCCACACTGAAAATCAGGCAAAGAACACAGCATTGCTGAAGATTCAGTGGCTTGGTTATCAGGAAGAAGGTTGTAGAGCTGAGACTAGAATCCAGCCTTTCACCACAGCACCTCCGAGCAGTTGGACCAGCCTCTCTTGCTCCTCACACACAGAAACCCCACTTTGTGCTTGTACTCTCATTGACAGTTGTCAGAGGACAGTTGGTTTAGAGCCCTCAGCCACAAGGGGTTCTCTCCTTCAGTGCAGGCATTAAACACGCACGCAGCCTGGCAAGGGTTCCTCTAATAAGCAGCTAGACACGTGCGCCAACGAGAAATGCAAACCTGATTCTCCAACGCACTTTCTCTACAAGCAGCACAGCATCTTATGTGCACAAACTCCTGAAGGAAGTCTGGATCTTTGAAACAAATTATTACCAAGAGTTACTAATGACCTAGTTCTGCAACAGTATCACCAACATCAGTGTCAAAGCCAGAGTAGCAAGAAATGACTTCTAATGAGGCTAGAACTGAAGAAGTAGTTGTAATTAAGTTGTAACATGTCACTCTCCCCTCCAACTTGACTTGAAAAAGAAAAGTTCCACGGCAGACCTCTGCTCTTGCCTTTATCACTTAGACAGTTACACCATGGCATGCAAAGTCTGAGGTCACTTCTGCTGTCACTCAAAAATCCAGCCTTCCTCTTGCCTCTCTTTACCTTCAGGAATGTCTTTCAAGCATCCAAATCATTCACCCACCCCTTCCATCAAAGGCACTGTGCTCTTTGCCCCTCTCGGAGAATAACTTTCCTCTTTTCTGCCTTTTCCCCTTACAAACCTGCTGTGCTCCAGACACATCTGCAGATACAAGGCCTTTTCCTTCTCACCCACTACTGAGGTCCTGCTGCTCTACTGCTACACCTCAGGAGCACTCCAGCCACCACCCACCTGAGCTCTCCCCTCACAGCAACCGGCAACTGCCCCAGCCGCGGCTTAGTCACCCACCTTGCACATTACAGTCATGTCGATGGAACTTTGTCCCTGACACGCAAAATTTCAAGGCCACAGAGTTCAACCAACATTTACTATTAATAAGTTAAATACTCTTACCACAGTTATTTTCTACTTCAAAAATTTAAGGAAGTCTGTGGTATTGTGAACACCACACACAACACTTTTTTTTTTTTCCTAACACCACTGTATCGTGAACACCACACACAACACTTCATATTTTTTTTTTCCTAACACCACTGTATAAGTTCTGACAGAGCTTATATTCCTGCCTTTCTGAACACACACTGAAGAAGCTATTGCAAGATTGGCAACCATACTAAACTCTTTCTCTCAGAGGCATTAAAAAATAAGAGATCCAGGAGAAAGGAGTCCAAAACAGAGTCCAAACAATCTCAAGCAACCACTAACTGCTCCACAGTACTCCATACACCAGGATGTATTGTGTGCATAAGTGTTTTCTTTCTTTTTTGTTAAGATAATGATTTTAATACCACGCTTAAAGGTTACAGCTGGAAGTAAGGAATCAGTGAGACATACACGAACTGATATGCTTGACTGCAGCAAAGATCGACTGAAAATTCTTCTGATCATACTGCTTCACCTGTACTGAAAACAGGCAGGCTGATATAAGATCTAAATGTTAAATAGCCTCTCCTTACTATAATCAGTCATTTAATTTTCCAGTTGTCTTCTATGAGCCGGTGACAGGTCATTTTCACTTCACCTACAGAGGTTGCAACTGAAAAAAATACAGTGGCATGCTTACTAACTCATAAACTATCACATCTCAAAAATGGCACATTACCATTCATAGTCTAAATTTTAAAAAAAAAAGTCAGCTAGGAATTCAGAGTTTTAGAACATTTCAAAACTACCTAAAGACAAACAACCTGACAGTACTGAAAAGTAGTCCATACTGAGACATAACTAAATTAGTAGTTATTTCTGTTAATCAGCTTCTACAAACATTTGTTCCTATCCAGAAGTTTTTCCCTCCCCCCATCCACCCCCAGTAATACTATTTAGAGAACCCTCTCCATCTTTGTATCTTCCATTCTCCTGAAAATAATTTGATTTTACAAGTAAACAAACTACTTCCAGTTAGTCTGGTCCAGTTGTTGCTATGTAGCTGTCACTGCAACAAGCCAGACACTCATATAGGCCCATGGGCCTGATGTCTGCTCAGGTATTCCACATAGAAGTGTTCCCAAGTACCACTGAGGACTCAGCCAGCACTTGGCAAGCAGCTCTGTCGGCAATGCTGGCTTCAGCAGTCTTCCCCCCCAGCACTCACTCATTCCTATGCCCTCTGTTGTGATGGTACAGCTGTTTGTGCAGCCACGCGGTGAACCACACTGGGAAATGATCCAGATTAACAATAACCCAGTAGAGAATTTTTACATGTCAGCCAGGTCCTTAATCCAGTAAACTCAATTTTGGCCACCTCACAAGGCCCATAGCCTTTTTTGCTGGTATGCGAGCAACAGCAGTATTACAGAGTGCTCAGGACACGATCATACTTTGTTACTCCTAGCAATTATATTTTTTAATTCACGTTGAGGATGTCAACATCATCAATACACAATATTCCCTGGCATGGGAATAAAACACCTGCACGTTCATCCTAGTCTGAATAAGTCTGATCGCAGTTGATCAGTTCCATTACTAACTCCTGTAAAATCAGAGTTCCATTGTAGACAGACTGCCACAATGAATTTGGAAGTGCAACCTTGTTTTCCAGAACAGAATACACCTTCTGCATCACTCCCTTTTTTTTCCTCATTTGACAAAAAGCTTTGACAGAAAACCCAAAATCTTAACACACCCTGTACCCCCACCAGATACACCCTCACACCCCCCAAAAAAACCCCAAACCAGAACAAAGAATAGCAGCACATACTCTTGCTTCTTGCAGCATAAGAAAAGTCTCTGGTAAGGCCAACTAGCAATACTCCAATTTTGACACCAAGTAAATATCACGGGCAACACAAATCAAAGGCAACCATCCTGTGCCATCAAATGCCTGTTACAAAGTAGCCCTACTCTAAATTAGTCTGTTTAAAATTAGTGAATATAAGAAAACATATAAAAATCAACAGGTATCTTCCAGTCTTTTACAGAAACCTCCTGAACAGTAAACAGGAGGAAGCGTGGTGAGTATGAAGAATTATATTTTTTTATCAAACTTTTTTTAATTATCAAAGTGCAGAGACAACTCTCAAGGACCACAAAGTCCCAGTTCCAAAACTATTATATCATTAACTCACATGAGTAACTCATTTGAAATAAGTGCAGTTTCCTGTATATTAAAACATCAACATAAGCCAGCATTTATATTTGAGGCCCACCATTGTGGCTTCCTAGGATATTTTAGGTGCACTTCATACGTTGAGGGGACAGAATAACTGTCTGCAAAGTCATGAACTACTGGTTACAGCCTTTCACACATAGCAGAACTAAGCTGTGGTGTCAGAAGGAAATCTCGTACATCCTCCAGACACAAAAGATACCTACACCTTTCTGCAATATTCCTTTTCCAATTACAGTCTTGGCATAGAAAGAGAAGTTAAAATCTTCACACTTTCAGTATTTTGTTTTGTTTGCTTAATAAAACAAGACTAAACTTCTCAATTTCTATTGCATAAGCTATGTTTGATAATAGTTACTTGACTGCCTTTTTTAAAAAGGCCAAGTATATATAATTCTAGTTAGAAAAGTACATATTATCAAGATAAAGTTGTACATGTTTTTATTTATACCTGGCATCCATATGCTGCAAGACAAAGGTCTCAACCACACTAGAGAATGCCTAGTGATCTACAAAAACCCAACTACTTGTGGTTTGAACTGAACACCTCATTATGTGGTTAATTCTGTGTACAAACAAATTATCTTATTAAAAGGTTATCAGCTGTCTAGGCATTAGCTAGAAGTGTGTTTAATATTAAAATCTTATGCTTTTGAAGCACTATTGTGTGTTCTAATACATTCACTTTCCGCATATACCCAACTTGTCAAAAGCTTCACAGGTAGTATCTTTTCATCCATTCTGGTTTAGACGGGAAAATGAAGTCCTCTCCCATCAACAGCAGTTATCTGTAGACAGCAACCTTTTCAAGTCTTTCATAGTCGCTTCTAAACCCAGTTTAGCAGCAGGGGATTTTTTTCAGTGGAGGCAGAAGATACTTCTTTCCAGCAGAGAAGCAAAAGTATACCGGAGTCAGCCATATCACCTGAATTAAATTGTTAATGTATGAAGGCTATCACAGCACATAAGAGCCCGCTATCTGTTTGGGGCAAAATCTCCTCCCACTCAGAGCTGGTGCAAACCCCGTTCTACCTGCAAATGCTACATGGGGACACAAAATTTCAACAGTAGTTTTGTATACGGTGGAGAGATATTAATATCCAGTATCTGTCTGAAGAGACTATATTAAAAATACAATGTGTTACAGTGGTCCAAAACAGTCCTTTTTCTTGCAATAAGATGGAAAAGACTGAATAATTCTAACACAACCTCTGGAATACCATGACTTAAGTCTGATAAGGTACCAAACTGAAACTACAGATAGCACTGAAAGACGCTTACCTGAAATCATAACCAGTAAACACTCCTCTAAATAAGGACATTGTTTTGATACTATTTCAAAACACATGCAGAACAGGACCAGGATAAAGACATATATTTTGTAAAGGACACTGGTTTACTGAACCTGATTAATTGGAACACCACTGTAAAATAAAAAGGAAGCCTGAGAAAAGCAGAAATAAAACTCCAGAATGGAGACACTGCTGTTAGCAGAACAAAATGGGAATGTGAAGGTACACAGCCTGAACAAGTTCAATAATTAGACAGTTCTCAGGAATAAGCAGCAATATTTCTGACAGGAATGACTCAACCCTAAAGTGCCTCTTAAAATAATCTGATTAACCACCTAAGTTCCAATATGGGTCACTACCAGAAATAATGAAGGACAGACTTTCACAGAGTTTCCCATCACTTCATGAAACAGAAGAGCTGTCAAGTAAAATATATCTCGCTTTCTTTTCAAGCATTGCTCCATATCACAGGTAGACCGTTCTGAGGATGCTGCAGCACATGCTTAACTCTGACAGTTCTATAAACTCATACTGCAGACAGTCAGAAAATCATCTCAATGAGAAATTCCATGGCAGATTTCTCAAACTGGAATTTAGCCTAGTAAACTTGCGAAGATCCATACAGATCCTAAGCAGACATTCTCCCTCACCTCTCAATGAGGGAAACAAGACAATGTTTCCTCTTTCCTCTACCTTCTCTCTAGACTGGAGCAAAGAAAGAGATCCATTGTGAAGATCAGAGCAACTTTGTTATCGGGTCTCTTTTCAGACTTAGGAAAGGAAGCTTACACTAGCTTCTGCACTACCAGATTTTTCTACATCCAGTAACTTCAGCATCTGTACACACTGCTAGACAGCTTTCATTTTAGGTAAAATATTGAGGCAGCCAAACAGAACCACAAAGAAATATGTGATTATTGAGCTTTGTGCTCACTCTTCCCCTTAACAGGACTCTTGAGTGTCCAGACACAATCTACTGTAAGCTTTTGTTGATTAAGGGAAATTTTCTGGCTCGATGGGTATTGTAAGGGTTAAACTGGTTAGAAGAAGCAAACAGCTAGAGTTAAATATTTGCACTACAAATCCTGAGCACTAAGATAGCAGCTTCTGATGCAGAGGGTGAGTCTCCCCAAGAATACATATTTACCAACAGCTTTATAGGCTTACCAGCTTTTGCATATGCTAATGCCATTTGAAGTTCTAATTCCTACAGAATCTACAGATCAAACGAAGCATAGTAAGCAAGACTTAGGCTTTTCTAGTTTACAGTACGTACAGAAAATAACTAGTCATAATTAGGAGCAGAGACAAGAGACTCAAATTCAGAGGCAGAGGGAAACACCATAAGTCACTTTTGCCACACATGGGTTCTAACACTTGTATCAAGAAAACAGAAGTCCAGAGGTCAGCTTTCTCTTTTTGGCTCTGTTATCTGCTGCCCACTCGTTTCAAGAGAGCCACCTCTATCTCAGAGGTTGACCTCTCCCATTTATTTTTAACAGATGAGGAAAAGCCACCTACCTCAGAGTCAAAAATTAGTCAACGTTGGGTATCACCAAGCTGATGACAGACAACTGCGAAAAAAGTTTCAAGAAGCTCAGACACAGCCTTCTTTCAAAGCAGAAGTCCTAGATCTAAGGTTCAAAACAGCTCTTTTCCTGTTCTTTTTGCAAGTTCATACGCCACAACTCTAACAGCATGCAAAAGACCTCTTGACCTTTAGGGCAAGAGACTGTAATAGCACATTGCAGACACTGTTTCCTCATTAATACATAAAAACAGCCAAGAGTGACCTAAGCCTGTTTCTTGTTTGTTCAGACACACCTCAACCAAAGGTCTACAGTGATGTGGGAATACTTCTTTTTAAGTTAAGAATTGCTATCAAAAGTAGTGACAACAAAAGCAGCCTCAGTAGTAGATCTACACCACATGACACCACAAATCCAAGGCAACACAAACTTCAGACCTTCCTACTGGCTTCCCTGTTAGCTGTCACTTGACAGAGAAGAAATAACCCATCAAATTCAAGTGGAACTGAGGGTGCACAATCGTCAGACCTTTTATCTTGTGTGGAAGGAAACAGCCAGACTTCTCAGCAATAAGACACTCTCTACTGAATAAAAGAAGTAATTAGAGGAAGGCACACAACCCATCATCTGATAGATCATGTCTATAAACAATAGCACCAAAGCATCTTGTTTATTTTACCACAGAACACATCTTGTATCTTACAAGTACATACAAGTGTCCAGTAAAACAAACACCTGTCCCATGACGACAAAACTGCCTTCTCATGACAATTAACTATGAAACCCAAAAGATCCTCTTAACAAGCCTCCTTTATTTTAGTAAAGTTATTTTAAGGCAAGTAAGGATCTGATCAAGATTATGAGATTTGCATGCATGTTTTAATCTTTCAGTACTCAATAATTTATACTTACACACGTTTCTACCTCCACACTATTTGTTTGAAACTTTCATCCTTTTATAGGTAAAAGACAGAAGCTCTAGAGTTTATCTTCCTCAAACCCAAATATATTAACCCTATTTTCACTCAGTCAAAATTTTTCAATATGCTACTCTTAAGCTGCACCTTAATAAGGCATTTAAATTCACTTATAATTACAGCCAGTGCAATATACTTTCCTGTCCATGAGTCACAGCTACCAATATATTCAAATCCTTCGGCAAGTTTAGGCCCTAAACTTTTTAAAACACAGAGAATTTTTACCATGGCACACGATACTGAACATCTTATTCTCAGTCCCTCCTACTCACTTAAAACAAACAAATCCCAGCGAATTCGAGGTGGGGGGAACCCTCACACCACAGAAATGAGAAATCCCAAAACAAACCGCAGGTCCGAGTCCCTCGGATGGGCAAGGCTGCTCATACCCCTTCACAAGTTTAAATGCCACCATGACGATAGAACACCTCCTCGGCAGGAGGCCAGAGGCACTGTTTTATCCCTCCGCGACGGCAAGAATGAGAAGTTTCCTCGTCCTTCCCACCCCCTCCCCGGGCTGACCCCCACGGGGGAGGTCCGGCCGCCACCCAGGCCCGCGCGGGTC
>NW_010239169.1:0-16317 GCF_000690775.1 Eurypyga helias
AAGGGGGCTGTGGATCCCAGGAGCGGCCCTGCCTCCTCAACCGCGCGACCTGGACCCTTAAGCGTTAGGGGCGGCGTGAGAATTTCTCTTTTGACGTGCTTTCCTGTACGCGTCCCTGTCCTAGCCGTTTTCCATGAGCTGGTCTTCACGGTAGCTGCTTCCCACTGGAAGGTCGCTCGCCTTGCACGTGTTCCTTTGTTTCTTGGGCACAGAAACAAATAAGCTTTGTGTCCTGTGAAATTTTCCCGAGGCAGAGGAAGCGTGGACATTCTGCCAAACACAAAAAAACAAAGCTCCCTAGTAATAAGCAAATGGAAACTAGCAAGGAAAACACGCTTGAGCACAGCAAAAATGCTTTGTGTTTTGTTTTTTAATCCCTAGGAACATGCTTCAGGAAGGTGCACACGGAAAATGGACAGTATCTAGCAGTGATGACAGTACTGAGGACAATTCTGACAGTGAAAAACCATCTACGTCTTCGCTATTGGACGCTGCACGTGGCGGACCAAGTGGGCCGCAATATCCGTGCTCTGAAGCTAGGAAAGCTGCTCACAAGAGAAAAGCTTCTCCCCTGAAGCTCAGTGATAAAACAAGTTCTACAGAAATACCTCCTGCAGAAAAACGAAGAACTAGCCAAGAAGGCTTAGGCTGGTGTCTTTCTAGTAGCGATGAAGAACCTGAAGATCAGGAAAAGCATGTCCATAAAGAAACACTGAAAGAAGTAAAATGTGATGTATCTGAAGAACATTCTCTGAATCTTTGCGAAGATGATGAACTCTCAGACAGTCAGAAAGCAGAGGAGTATAATGAAACATCCAGCGAAGCCCAAGATTCCTGGGATTTCTTGAATGGAAACCATTTCAGGTTTTTTCTTACTAAAGTCAGAGGAATTGAAAAGAGCTATAATTCTGGAGCCCTGCACATAAAAGGTGAATGAGTGGCTTCTACAGAAGTGGGGTTTTGGGAGACTTGTTTGCAAGAGAATGCTTGGTTTTAGTTTCTGCGTGTTTTTAAATACAAATATTCCTTGGTGTAACTGAGGCTTTACATTATAAATGTGCAAGTTGTAGGAATTGATTGTTACCTTTGCCTTTCTCTTTTAGAAGTTAGTGTGTAAAGCATTAATTTGCTGATACTGATTCTGTTGTAACTTCTGAGTTATGCTGCACAAATCCAATGTGCGTTTACCTAAGGCAGATCATATGGTGCTTCTTATTGCTGCTTTCCAAGTAAGTTAATCTGGGGAAAATCACTTGCCTTCAAGGCTCCTGAAGGAACACTTTTCTTGGGTGCCTTGCCACGCTTCCTGAGTAGTTGGTTACTCTTGTCATGCTGCTGAGTGGTTTGGACCTAGTAATTCACTATTACTTGGTGCAGGACAGGATAGTACTTCTGAAGTTCTGTGGCTGGGATTCGTGGGCCCTTTTCAATTCAATTAGAAGTGAACGTAAGTCAAGATGGAGTGAAGTCTGCGGTGTACAATACTGATGCTTCAGGAATGCTGTGTAGCTGCGGTTTGATACAAGAGGAAACAGCTCTAAGCACCTGTAAACATCCCCTCATTCAGAAATTTCATCTCAGACACCACAAGACAGAATCAGAAACAAGCATTCAGAAGACATTTTATGTGTAGAAATACAGTAAAATGAAGCAGAAGGATTTTGTACTTCTTAGAAGGAGAACAAATGAATGAAGACCTGTGCAATTAGGTTGTAACTTTTCCTCAACCTCATGTGCTCCCTATGAGCATTTACTGTTGGTAGCAGCCTGGTGTCAGAGACCTCACTTGCTTTACTGCTGTATGTCTATCTGCTTTGTGAATTCACTGCGGCTTTTGGCCTGCCCTCTCTTAGAACTAGCTGTCCTGTGAAGTGATTAGTGGAGTCTGATGGTTTTTTGTTTGTTTAACCTGCAAAACCAGATTTCTGAATAAATAAGGCATGAAACATTTTGCCTGTTACAGAAGGTGTTTGTAGGTTATGTTTTCAAGTTGCTGCTATGCTTCAACTATTAAGGTTATAAATCCTCAGTTGAATTAGTTTTCTGTGTGGCCCTGAATGAAGTAAGGATACACATACCTTACAGTCGGTCCGCAACAGATAAATCTTTAAGAATTAACTATATGCCTTTATTGCTTTTACCTGCCACAGTTCTGCAAGCCCTCTCTACTGGGGAGAGGGTAGTTTGTCCCTTTCTGCATATGAGCTTTGTCTTTCTCCTAATGAGTTTTTAAAATTTGTTTTCTACTTTGAGAGGATTAATGCTTTTTATCAATGTAGGACCATAAGGATTTCACAGGAGAATCAGTGAATTGAATATTCCGAACAGTAAACTTAAATATGACTGCTTGTTACACCAAGTCTGTGAAAAATCTGGCACTTGTATTGTGGTAGTTATCAAACTGTTCAAGATGTGAAATCTTTACTTGAACCTTTTTTTACTCAACTATGCTTTAATGTTTTTAATAGACATTTTGTCTCCTCTTTTTGGGACTCTCGTATCTTCTGCCCAGGTGAGTTTTCTGTTTGCCAAATTGATTTCACTTGCTTATTTCACTTTATTAACCTTAAACTTGATAATCTGTGCTTGTGCCATGTAGCTGATATTAGCAGGGAACTCTTAAAATACAGGAGGAACTCCAGATCTTTTCAATTGTACAACAATGTAATGAAATACAAAAATCATCCCATGTTCTGCTGAGAATTCGGGCAATTATAAGATTGCTTTTTCCTGGCTTTGGGCAGTGTGCAACCTGAAAATTAATATTTATGTGCATGTAAATACAAGGCTTTTTTCTAAAAAAAAAAAATAAATCTAGGAATGATATTTTTGTTATTCCATAGAAGCTTTTGCTATCATTCATTGTATCAGCACATGGCAAAGAGATGGTTCTTGAAACAAAGCTTTCACGTTATGTGTATGTGATTATTTTTTTCCTGCATGTAAAATTTTATGAATACTAATGCATGCTTTTGAATAACTTAAATTCATTCCTGAATTGTTAAGAGACTTGAAAGAAAGCACGTGAAAACCAAAAATACACTTTTTTTCATAAAACATGACATGTGTGATGTCAGTGGTATTGAGTGATGACTTTACATGGAAAGCTTTCATGCTGTAGTTTAGTGTTCTGACAAACTCTACTTCTTTTTAATGAATCTGTTTTCCTTTTGTTAATGTACTAGTTTAATTACTGTATAGATGTGGGATGGCTTGTAAGACAGTATCCGCAGGAATTCAGGTATGTTTATTTTACAAAGATGACATAATACGGTTTCCAATCATTCTGTTCATGCAAGTTACTGTTAGAACTGAATGATAGAACACTTGTTTGTAGTAGCAGATTATTGCTACCAGTTGTGTAGATGCCTGGTTTCCCTAGTACGCTTATTCCGCAGTTGTAGTTCTCTGTTGTTTTCTTGCCTCTTTTCAAGACTGTTAAATGGTCAGAGCTCAGTATGGCTGGCTTCTGATTTTTATCAATGAACTTTTAGGAGGTCCCATTGTGGGCCACAAGGAGAATGCAGTAGATGATCTATAAAGATGGAACAAGAAGCTTCCTGCCATACAGTTTACTGAGTCAAGCAAAAGGAGGAAATGTAGGAAGAGCACAAGAAAATAATGACCAGGATATGTCAGGGATATGATATGGTTGGAGTTGCTGGATATTGTTGTGAAAGCAGTCATTATGTTTGCTTGAAATTCCATTCTGCTAACTGCAACCTATGGCAGATAATGTGAGCATGTGACATACAGGTTTCTTGTGGTGTTTTGCATTTTACTAGAAATGCAGTAGAACAGAGTATTAAGTGAATATAAAACTACTGCCAGAGCAGACCTAACCCTCTCCTTTTCCATCTCATTCTCTCCATCTTCTGTGTAAGGTAACAATGATTAAATTGTCTTAGATCCCCACTATGTATATCAACGCTTTGGAAAGCTTTTATCAGTCTGTTTCTAGCTGTAAGGAACTCTGGTCTGTGTAAGAGCTTGCATTGCTAGTTTCTGGTTTGGTGTCTGATGTAGTCCCTGCTTCCTATTTTCCCTCCCACTTCCCATTCAAGTTTTCTAGTGTATTCCTCTTAGAGGGTCTATTGTAGTTACTGCTTTTTTTGAGTTCTTAATAGTGCATATATATTTTATTGCCACCTTCCTGCTGGGCTATCAGATTTAGGGGCTAGAAGTAATAGCTGTATGAATGGTTACTAATTCACTTCATGTTTTAATAGTCTATCTCCTTTTATTTAAGGAAAAAACCATTGTTGATAGTTCATGGTGAAAAGAGAGAATCCAAAGCTGAGCTGCTTGCACAAGCACGCCCTTATGAGAACATTAGCTTTTGTCAGGTAATTAACATTATTAAGCCATCTGTTGCACTCAAAACTCTTGTTACGGATAAAGAGAGACACACCTTTATATGGGAAGTCAAGAGCTTGTTATGCTTTGAAGAATATATTTACCAGGACCATAGGACTATATTCCTGGTGTTTTGTGGGTGACAGTCTACCATAATCACAGAAGATTGGCACAGAATGGCTGCCCACAAAAATGTCATGGGGCTCACAGAAGAGCTGCACACCTTCTCCCCTGGTGTGTTGCACTCAAATTGTTGTAATGGTTGAAAAGGAAGACCCTCGGGTCCTTTTCTGCAAGGAAAATATTGTTACTGGAAATATTACTGGTAAGAGACCAGAAATTCTGCTGGAGCAGTTCCAGCAAAGGGTTGCATTGCTGGGAAAACTTCTAGACAGTAGAACATTCCAAAGTGTTAAGGAGAAAAATAATGTATTTTGTGATCTGCCCACTAGAGAGCAGTGCAATGAAATAAAATGAAGAAGCATTTCT
Source organism: Eurypyga helias (assembly GCF_000690775.1). NCBI lineage: Eukaryota > Metazoa > Chordata > Aves > Eurypygiformes > Eurypygidae > Eurypyga > Eurypyga helias. Next base: position 4,846 of record NW_010239169.1, read on the forward strand.
TCTCCTTTAATATTCTTCCATATAGGAATGCCTGACAGCAATTCTTAATGATCAACTTTTTAATTTTACAGGCTAAGCTGGATATTGCATTTGGAACACACCATACGTAAGTAACAGCTGTGAAGCAGAAAGCTTCACTTCTAAGGATGACCACAGAGTTGGTACATGCAGTTAGCATAGTAACTAGTGTCTAGTGTTTTAAAGCATTTATGGGATAGGAAGATAAATGATTGCTGTTTCATAAAACATAATTCTGAAGGCCTAATGTATATTGATGAAATTTAAAAGTAGCATTTTTCATGTTCTATGTATCTGTTTCATTTATCTGCAAGTTATTTTAAAGCTATAAAACTGGGTTGATCAGTCATTGGCAGCTTGGACACAGCACTGATTTACTGCTCAGCTTTTGCAGCTAACATGATGCATGAAAATGATCTGGAAATAATTACTGAATTTTGGTGTCTTTTCAAAGAAAAAACTTTAAGTTGATAGAAGTGTCACAAAGGTGATTTTGTAGATTGCAAACTGCAGTTAAGATCAGATTTCATCTTGTGTCTCATAGTAAAAATCTTTAGTTTCAGGGCACTGCAGTATTTCTTAATGAATCCTTTTGCAAAACTTGTTTTATAAAACATGATGTTGTGTTAAAATACTGATCTGAAATGCCCACTTAAGGTACATCTGTGTTTCTGGTACAAAACATACTGACCTCCTCATTGCCTGTTTGGAGAAGAATGTGCAAATAAAGGAAAAAAATCGGCATTTCAAAAATTAGTCTTGCCTCTCTCTCAGGTTTAAAGTATAACATAGGAGGAGTTGTGTCTGTCTTTCAAATTGATTATTTTTAGAGCTTTAGTTATCTTTAAAGCTTTAGCTTATTTTCATTTAAGCGGTTTAAGCAGCAGCTCTCATTCTCTGTATATTCAACTTCAAAATTTTTTTTTTCCACCACACTTTAAGTTAAACAAGTGATAGTGATGTTAAAACCTACAGTTCTTTAACCCTGCATTTTAAAGTGTTGTTCTGGGTAGTGTATCTCTGAATGCATGTTCCACTGTGGAACGACCACAACAAATGGGTAGCAGAGCAGTAAATCAAATCTTGGTGGGTAATGAAAAAATTTTGTTCCAAGAGAAAATTTCACCCCATCAGATACAAAGAATTAAATTCACATCATTCCTGTTGCCTGATGTAAAGCTTATATTACATGTTGGTGATTTGATTTTTTTTTTTTTTGAGGTATTGGTGTGTTGGTCCGTTGTCACTTGAATATACCTTAATCTTGCACTTCACTTAGCTGTAAAATACTTAATTTACTGTCAACTCAATTTGTGCTTAGATGAAGGCATAACACAGATGTGGGGAACTGTTTTCTAGTTAGGGGGTCTTGTATACTGCATAAACTATGGCATAAGCACAGGAAAACATGTGCAGGTCTTTGAATGTTAGTTTGCTGAACTCTAACAGTAAAAGCATAAATTACTGAATAAATTGTCAAAATTTGAGCCTGGTATGATTTGTGTAGCATTATCTCTTAGTGGGACACTGAAAATGTATTTATTTTCCCTTAGAGCTTTCATTCTTGAGCATTGGTTTCTATCTCATCCTTCAGGGTCATGTGGATCTGCTGCCTTTACACATCTACTGAGAGCTTGTGTAGGAAAACTTGAGCACTTATGCTACAAAGAATACAGACATTTATTTTAACTCGGTTACTAATCTTAAAACCCCTTTGTGCCTTAGCTTTAATTTAGATTTATGGTTGATAAATAGCTTTTTTGCCATCCCAAAGGTTAGTTACTTATGTATCTTCTTTAATTTTAAAATTTGTCAATTTAAGAGAAAATAATTAGCTTTTAATAAATTCAGCTAGAAGCAAAGGCCTTTTAGTGTCCTTAATTCTTTTTCTTTTAACTATCTGCAAAGGAATGAGTTTAGTTTAGGAAATATATTGGGTGTTCTGCAAGTATTCACTTTTGCTTTGTGAAGTCAGCTGCACAAGATGTTAAGCTGTACTGGAATATATCGCATAGTGCTGCTAACGGAATAGAAGGGGATAGTCTAATGACTGCCGTGAGAGTTTGGAACGCACATGGATTGAAGTCTTCAATGTTTGCACTATGCAGAACAAATAATTTGAAAATAATTATCTTGGACCGTTTTAATAAATTGTTAATTTATCTCATACTCTCGGTGTACTTGAAAAAGACAAAGTGTGGTGGTTTTGTTTGTTTTTTAAAAGGAAAATGATGTTGTTGTTATATGAAGAAGGCCTTCGGGTTGTGATACATACATCCAATCTTATTGCTGAAGATTGGCACCAGAAAACTCAGGGGTAAGCAACAATCTCTACCAGGTGTATGTTTACTTTAATACTTTCTGTAGGTATCTGCTACTGCTGGAGACAGGATACTAGGTTAGATGATCCAGTGCTACAAGTCTTACATGCCTAAGATAAAGCTATCCTGCAAAAAAACCCAAAAAGTTAATCCTAGAATGGTGGTAGCTGTCTAAACCTGAACTCTACTTGCTTTCTACTGTAAACAAAATTATGTCTTGAGCTGGCTATTATCTTTAACTCAGTCTGACTGATTTATTATTATGTATTATGCCATGCTATCTCTTTATGGAAAAAATTGCCTGGAAAACTCTTTATGGAAAAAACTTGCATAAAGTACTCTTTATGCAAATCTGAAGCAGCTATTTAGAAGTTACCTTAATACTCCAAGGATAATGTGAACGAGCAGATGTTTTGCTTCTGCTGTGACTGTGTCTAGAACATAACCTGATAAATGCGGGGCACCATTGGTTCCTTAAAACAGTAGATGTACTCAGTATCCACTCAGTAAATTTTCCTTGGGAGGTATTTTCTTCCTGTTTGGTGTGGGGTTTTTTTTGTAGAAGTTTTTAAACTTAACAGCCAGCTTGGGTCATAGTTTTGTTTAGAGCATAAAGAACAGGACTTAGTGCCATGTTAATCCAAGGTTCCTCAACCTCTTGTTTTGTATTTTTATGGGAGCATTTTTAGTTAGATCTCCACAGTAAGGGTATAAGATTTCATCAAACTTGCTGAAAATGGATTTTCAGAAGTTACTATTACCTTGACGTCCATTTTGCTGCCATTAAATATTGCAAGGTTTTGAGGCTTTTCACTTGTCTGAGACAAACTCTCATAAGGGTTTTTGAGTGGCTAAAATATAACCACGAGGTGGGTTTTTTGTTTGTTTGGGTTTTTGTTTGTTTTCCTTAAAATCTTTACTTAGGGATGGCTTTAGTATCTTTTGGCAGTTAGCTTTTCAGAAAGCCAAGACGGCACAAAATCTTTTTTTGGGATGCTTAACAAGTTGCCCTACTTGTCAAACATGAAAAACATTTTTCTTTTTAGCTTTTGCACGCTGCAATAATACATAGTATCACCAGTATGATGGTTCACTGGCTTCTGTTTTGTAGGCTTCTGAAGTACAAAGGATAGTATCAAGTTGTAAAGTTGATAATGCGGAACCTTTGGTTTCCATGGCCACAATATGTGTGACTGGAAAGAAATGCTAGATGTTTCCCCTGCATAGTGCCCACCCTATTTAATTCTGATGGAAGCTCTGGAGAAGCAAGTTATCACTGTGGCCTACTCTTCAGACTATGCAGAACTTTGAGGTGCCCTGATTGGTAGTTTTCTATATCTTTACACAAACCAGTAGCTTAGCAGGATGCATTGCAGTGTTCTATTCATACAGAAAACTTTGAAAGGACTACTGGTTGGTAAGTCTGAGCATGGCCTGTTTAACAGTGATGAGATCTGTAAACGTGTACGGGGATAAATGTGTTGAGATGGTTGGTTTTGTTTGAAAGTATTAGTTTTATGGTGTTGAGTATAAGACTTCAGAATTCTGAAATTGTAAAGGCAAGTTGCTTTATAGTTAGTGTCACAATAAATCTGTCTAGTATTCATTCAATACCTTCAGATGTGCTTTAATCGCTTAGTGAAAACATGTGTTAATGTGTGGTGTCCTTTTTTTTGTGGCTTTGTTTTTAGAATATGGCTAAGCCCCTTATATCCAAGGCTACCTCAAGGAGCAACTGGTTCTGCTGGTGAATCTGAAACTAATTTTAAATCTGACCTAATAAGTTACTTGATGGCTTACAATTCTCCTACGCTTAAGGAATGGATAGATCTGATTCAAGAACATGATTTATCAGAGACAAGGTATGTGTCATCTTGTGTTTATAGTAACTTGCATGCTTTTTTCCCAAAAAAATAAAACATCTCTGTTAGGATCTATTAGACCATGTGTTTGTTTTGTAAGCTTACCTTTCTTCAGACTTGTGTTCAAGCATGAGTCCAATTTAAGCCAGTTTAGATCAGTACCTGAAGGGGCTACAAGGATGCTGGGAGAGGACTTTTTACAAGGGCCTGTAGTGACAGGACAAGGAGTAACGGGGTTAAATTGAAAGGGGGGGGGTTTAGATTAGGTATCAGGAAGAAGTTCTTCCCGGAGAGGGTGGTGAGGCACGGGAACAGGTTGCCCAGAGAAGCTGTGGATGCCCCATCCCTGGAAGTGTTCAAGGCCAGGCTGGATGAGGCTTTGAGCAACCTGGTCTAGTGGAAGGTGTCCCTGCCCATGGCAGGGGAGTTGGAACTAGATGGTCTTTAACGTCCCTTCCAGCCCAAACCATTCTATGATTCTATGATCTGTCTTATGCAGGTAAGGTTGAGTTGTCCAACTTCTGGTTTCATAACTGTATATTTCAAAGTCATGAAAAAAGCTGCATCAGCAGTAGCTTGACAGAAGCTGTAAGTTGTTGGGACTTAAAGTTTCGTTTAAGTCAGTCTAGCTTAAATATTTGCTCCCATGAAATTACCAGTGGAAAAAAACCTGAGTTGGATTTGGTTTGTCATGTAAGAGGGATCATATAGGCAAAGGTTACATATGGGGATACCTAATGGGGGTTTTATTAAGAATAGGCTTTGGTACTTTTAAGGCCAAGTTCAATTCATATATGGATGCATAAAATTTTGCTCATTACAGACGTGGGTCAAGTCTGGTAGGCCTTGGTACATTGAGCAATAATATACTTGGTCTTGAAACAGTTTTCTCCAATATCACATTGCTGATACCACTTAAAAGAATTCAGGATGCTTAATTCTAGTAGATACATCCCACATTTCCACCAAAATATGTTACTTCAGAAAGTGTGAATCTCCTTGGCTGCTTAATAGCAATTTTATAAGCTGGCAAAAATTTATTGAAAAGAAAAGCTGAAAAGTGTCATAAACTGGAAATAGAGACTGAGACCTTGTGTAGCTTAATGTATAAAATAAAAAATGTGCTTTTTTTTCTTTATGTGGATCTTACAAGATTGGAGGGGGTTGGAGCCCGAGCTAATGTGAGTTTATGCATGGGTTAGGGAAGAGTCACTTGTTAGGATAAGGATCAGTTTCTTGCCATATTAAAAAAATGTAAGGGCAAAGTCAAACATGTTAATAAACTATTATAAGGAAGACATTTGTAAAAAATGAGCTTTTTCTCTGAGCTATTAAGTGCCCAAATGAAATCTCGGGCCTGAATCTGCTGATCTGGATGTAGCAATAGATCAATTTACTCAAAATTACGTTCCCAAGTCTGCCGAACAAGAGCTATTTGCTCTTACTGCTAACATTCTATCTCCTGCTTTCTGGTAGCATGTTCCTGCCCATGCTATGGAACAGCCTGGCGGTGCATGACAGCCCTATAGGATGTCAACAATAAATTATACAGCTGAAAATCCACTTTTCTTTATATTGTAAATCTTAAATGGGAAAGATTAAATATTTCTGGTTGCACTTCTACATTCAACCTTGCTGATAGGTTTTACTTAAATACCTTAATACTTTACAAACCAAAACACTCCAGAGCTGCAGATAACTTGGCATTGTGTTGTTTTTTTTTTTTCATTCTGTAGAGTGTATCTGCTTGGTTCTACCCCTGGACGATACCAAGGTAGTGACAAGGAAAAGTGGGGTCATCTTAGACTCAGAAAGGTACTAAAACTGTAACCTTTGTAGGTAATACATTTAACTGTAAATGTAAATTTGGAGAGCATTATTTAATTCCTTTCAGGTTTTCTAGGTAAGATCAGCAGTCTTTTAATAAATTGCTAACTTAAACTGTGACAGTAACATAAGCTTGCAACGTGTGACAGTGTAGACTTTGCACACTGTATTCCTGGGCGTTATTGCCATGGTCAGCTTGTGGTCTGAATTGTCATGTGCTTGCAGACATCTGGGGAGGAACCATCACTCAAATAACTTCCTGTATACTGCTGGTGTTTCGAACAAGTGTCACACTATCAAAATCAAGTCTTCTGTGACTGGGAACTAAATACAGCCTTTTGCAAAGGCATTTAATAAGGAGGGATGCATTAATAGACTTGACTGCACGTAGGGAACAGCCTTGTGTTGTTTAAGTAAATGTTAAGGGCTAGTACAGTTTCTTTTTACCCTAATGACCTGTCCAAAAAAAAAAAAAAAGATCAAATCAAACAGTTTGCACATAGCTGATGTCATCATTTCAGTCAGGTTTTTTGTTATTTTCTAGTATATTTCTAAGATTTTATTATTTTTTAACCAACTGAGTAATTAGGAACATGGATTTTTTTTTTTTTTTTTTTACCTCCACCTTCCTGCATTATTTAGATAAGCCATAATCGTGAATCTTGATACAAGATTACATATCTCAAATTCGTAGGGCCCAGTCTTTTTCAGTACTTGTTTGGAATCAGGTAAGGTATTTCATGTTATCTGTTAAATGCCTCTCATAAGTGGAGAATTTTCAGCCTGCGCCTCCTGCAAAAAAAAAGTATTTCAAATTCCATTGTGAATTTTACATGGAATTCTAATGCTATACATGGCAATCTTTAGTGACATACAGAATGTCTACTTATCACCTTGATGTTCAAGACAAGGTTGTTCTCTTAGACCTCCCCTGCTTGTAAAGAACTTTTCCTTTCTAATGTATGTTGTCTGCATGGGGGTTTTTTGCCTAGTCAGACAATTACTGAAACCAAAACAAAACAGAAAAAGCCTGTAAAGGATAAAGAAGGTCTTGTGGCAAATGTTTCTGTGATCAAGAAGATTAGTTTTTTTTAGTGACAATGCAGATAGACCTAGTGACGCTACACTGATACTTGAAGCCACTTGGTTATGTGCCCTCTGAAAAGGGGGGAAAAGGTAACCACTGCATACATTTTAATATGTGCCTATATCCATCTGTTTTTAATGTGACTTCTTAAATTCCACTCACAGCTAAAGAACTCCTCTAAAAGGATTATTTCAATTTTCTCTTCAATTGTTCTTTTTTCCCCTCTTATTCTGGGCTTCTATTGTAGCTGGGGCTTTAGGATATGAGAGGAATTTTATGGCCAACAACCACCAAATACAATAAATTAAACAACTAAATCTTTTTATGACTTGTAATGTTTCATGTTTTCAGGAAGAGCTGCTAGCATTATTTTTACCCGTTATTTAGTGGTTGGCTTCAGTGCTTTTGGATAAAACTTGTGATGTTTGATCTTCTCTTGAAGGAACAGTGGGTCTCTTTGGAGAGCCTCACTTTTTTTTATTGTGGGGTGAAATATGAATGTTATGAATCTCTTTTGTCAGAAGTGAATTATACAGGATTTAGTATATCAGAAGTGGTATCAAGCCCCTAATTAAGGTTTTGTTTGTCTGTTGAAGTCTAACAGTGTTTAATTTCCCGCACTAGCTTTTGAAAGAGCATGCTTCCTCAGTACCAGCACGGGAATCCTGGCCGGTTGTTGGACAGTTCTCAAGCATTGGCTCAATGGGCGTTGATGGGTCCAAATGGCTGTGCTCGGAGTTCCAGGAGAGCCTGGTGGCTGCACGCAACAGTGTGACAAATATCCTTAAGTGTGATGTTCCAATTCATTTGGTATGTCTTTTAGATGCTAGTGACCTTTATTTATTTAACATTTATTCATGTGTTATTTAAATCTTAGTCATTGGTTTGCTTTTAATGTTTGGAAGACATTAATCTGCTTTTCATCCTGAAATCATAAGGATGCCACACAATGACAATTACTCGTGTATGGTATGGCAAGCTATAAAAATGTACTATCATTTCCATCTGCCTGTCGCTGGGGTATATATAATCTAATCAAAATTATATTCTCGTTCTATAGCTTGTCTTTGAGGTTCGAAGATGCAGCTGTTTCTGCTGCTGAAATGTAACTGAACCCTGAATGATTAATACCTAAACCAAATTATTTTCTAACGTGGTTATTTTGGTCAGGTTATTAGCACAGTTAAGGGGAGGAACAGAAACAAGTTTGTGGCAGGAGCTTGTTAAATCAAGGCCAAAACATTGTCAAATTATGCCCTTCGTCTGTCCTACTTGCCCCTGTATGCTCGTGTTTGGGATCGAGTCTAAAATCTCATAAAATAATGTTAAGAGCTTACTTTGACCACTGTGGAAGTGATTGAAGCAGGGTTGTTTGAGACTTGCTGGCTGATTTTGGTAAGCTCTGCAAGAGAGGTAAAAATACTTTGTTACTGGAACATGACTAGTTTTAAGCTGCAGTGTAGTTTTGTTCATTCTGAAAATGAAGCTTTTAATGTTTTGTGGTTTTGTTATATTTTTTTTTCTCAAATAAGTTTTCTTTAAAGTGACTTTTGTTTGAAAACTGACAGCTTGTGTATTTAGAGTTGTGTTACTGAAGTTACTTTCTCCTCCCCCCTCCCTCCTTGAAGGTTTATCCTACTGTGAACAACGTGAGGCAAAGTCTGGAAGGCTATCCAGGTAAGCAGATGAACCCCCATTTACTAGCTTTTTGTCATCATAATGTCCTGCAAAATCACTTCAGTGTGTGATGTTGAATAAACCTGAAGTTGTCATCTTGCTGAGAGCTTGGTAGAACAGGTGGCAGTAGAATCCTTGTATTACTGTTACTGGAGCTCTGACTCCAGCTCTCCCATTGTGATGGAACAGAAAAAGCTCTGTGGGTATCAGTATATAATGTTTAAGTCTGTATTGCTATGTTCATACGTCACAGTATAAAAAACCCCATCGCTTGCCTACCTTTCTAACTCCAGCCATACTTCAATTTTTGGCAGAAGACTCAGGTTTGAGTCTGCCAAGTTCTCCTTGTATTTTCTTTGCGGCGTCATCCTGCACATCAGATTCAGTGGAGCATGAGATGTTTCACTACTTGGTCTTTTTTAATACTGCAGTGTGTAATTTTTCTGTTCAGTCTTCCCATGTTTGTGTTCATGAAGTCACTATATTTGTATAGAAACACAGTCCCGGCCAACCTGAAAGAGGAAGAGGTACAGTAGTATTTTGATGCAGAGAAGCTTCTGTTTCTCAAAAGCAAGCACTTAGGTGGGTTACCCCCATGCATGCAAAGGGAGCTGGCTGGTGTCAGTGTGAGGCCGTTCATTAGCCTTCAAAAGGTCAAGGCAAGTGGAAGAGATTGAGGACTGAAAGAAAGGAATCCTTTCCTCTCTGTAGGAAAGGTAAGAAAGAGGATCTGGGGAACCTCACCTCAGGTCAGCCTCACCTTGATCCCTGGGAAAGTGATGGAACAAAGAATCCTGGAAACCATTTACAAACATGAGATGGACAAGAAGGTGATCAGGAGTAGTCAGCATGGATTTATAAAGGAGAGATTATGCTTAATTAACCAGATGTCCTTTTATGATGACTGGCTTAGTGAATGAGGGGAGTGCACTGGATGTTGTTTATCTTACCTTTAATAAGGCTTTCGACACTATCTCCTGAAACATCATTACAGACAACCTGATGAAGCGCAGACAGTCAAGTGGATTGTAAACTGGCTGAACTGCCAGGCCTCAGTGGTTGTGATGGATGACATGAGGGCCAGCTGGAGGTCAGCCACTAGTGATGGTGTATGCCAAGCTTTGACACTGGAGCCCTGCATTTAGTATCTTTATTAACGGCCTGGGTGGTGGGGCAGAGTACACCCTTGCTAAGCTCAGGAGGAGTGGTTGATGTAGGGGATGATCGTTTTGCCTTTCAAAGGGACTACAGAGGCTAGAGAAATGGCTGAGAGGAACCTCACTAAGTTCAACAAAGGGCAATGCGAAGTAGTGTGCTGGGACAGGAATAGCCCCAGGCACCAGTATGCACTGGGGGTTGGCTGGGGGAAAGCAGCTTTGCAGAAAAATACCTGGGGGTGCTGGTGGTCACTAGGCTGAAGATGAGTCAACAATGCAGTCTTGTGTCAAAAAGACCAACACATCCTGGGCTGCATTCAGAAGCACACTGCCAGCAGGCTGAGGGAGGTGACCCAGCCCTTCTGTTTAGTGGTGAGACCACATCTGGGGTGCTGTGTCCAGTTGATGGCTTCCCAGTACAAGACAGATATGGACATACTGAACCAAATCCAGCAAAAGGCCATGAAGACAAATAAAGTATTGGAGCATCTGTCATAGAAGGAGAGGCTGAGAGAGCTGGAGAATTCTTTAGCCTGGGGAAGAGAACTTAACTGGGAGACCCTACCAGTGTGTATTTGTGGTTCCCACAAGTTAAGTTGGGGTCTTGTGAAATACATCTGGTTGTCTACAGCATCTGTTCAGCAAAGCTGATACTCTTCAAAATCAGAGATGCATCTGTGCAATGACTCCTTAGTGTCACTTCTTTCACATGGTGAAATAACTTCGTAAATTACGTAACTGTATTTCTGCAAATGACCCTTTCTGTGGACTCCTGCAGGTAGTGTGTCCCTGAGAGCAGTAAAGCTTTTGTAACAAGTCCTTATGGTGTATTATAGGACAGGTTGAATACAGTAGGTTTTGCATCATGTTTTTAATACCCAACACAAATAAAACTCAGTAGGCCATAGCTGATTCTTCTTCGTTAAATTCATTTCAAGAAATCACAACATGCATTAGCCAAAGACCAAATCAATACAAATACAATTTTATCAGAGAAGTTTTTGCTTTTGTCATGGTTCAGGCCCAGCTGCTCCCTCACTCTGCTCACCCACCAGTGGGGCGGGGAAGAGAAGACATCAGGAAAGGCTTGTGGTGGTCAAGACAGGAACAGGGAGGGATCACTCACCGCTTACCGTCACAGGCAAAACAGACTTGACTTGGGGAAACAATCAATTCAGTTAGTTACCAAACAAATCAGAGTAAGAGAACTAAAACAAGGTCTTAAAACACCTTCCTTCTCCTTACCTGTCCCTACTCCCTGGGGCCCAGCTTTGCTACTGATCTTTCTACCTTGTCCCTGCCCAGGAGGAAGGAGAAGGCAGATTGTGGTCAGTCCATCACACATTGTCTCTGCTGCTCCTTCCTCCTCAGGGGAGGAAGACTCCTCACACCCTGTCCCTGCTCCAGCATGGGGTCCCTCCCGCAAGGGACAGTTCTCCATCAACCTCTCCAACGTGAGTCCTTCCCATGGGCTGCAGTTCTTCATGAACTGCTCCAGCGTGGGTCCCTTCCATGGGGTGTCG